>NC_040036.1:58981185-59255543 GCF_003713205.1 Coffea eugenioides
TGACATGTAGGGATAATGCAAGGGCAAAATGATAGAAAACGCGACTTGTCGTCCCACACTCAGTGAAAATCACCCCCGTCCGGTTTCTTACTCCACTTCCCAAGGTGCCCGTTGATCTCTTGTACTCACTCTAGCCAGACAAAGCCTGTTCATGTTCCCAAAATATAAGTCTCAAGTACTTAGCAGCACCTCAACTCTGGAGTACTCAGGCACGAGAATCCGAAATAAGATAATTCACCACTCGAGCTGCAGTCCCAAGAGTAAGCTATCTACAATCGAAATTCCTACCTGACGTACCTATCTATGGTCCTCAGATACCATGAGAAAGATTTAAGGCCTATAACCTTCACAATTCATGGCCTATGCTCGAACGAGCTCTTAATCCTTCATACTTATTCACCACTTCATCCAGGCTCACTCCGCGCGAAGAAGCTATAGGTTTTATCCCTCAATTGCTTAACTTTCAAATCAAATCAAATCCCACAGTCCGGCATCCCATACTTTAGCCTAGGAGATCGGAAGCCTAAGCTCTGATACCACCTGTGACGCCCCCGCTTCTCCCAAGGGCGAACCCTAGGGTATCGGCGGGACGCCTGGCTAACTCGCGCCAGGACTCGAAATTTCAAAACAATAAAACCTAGATAAACCAAAAGCGTACTATTCATAATAGTCAACTCCAAAAAAATTCTATTTACATCCCCAAAAGCAACTAGTCAATCCACTATATTACATAGATAACAACTAGCAGAAAGTAGACCCCAAGGAGGGTCCTTATACAAACCACCAAAACAAAACAACCATCTTAGTTGTCCAACTATTACAAGCAAACCAAACTATACTAGTGAATGTGCCAAGGAGTTCCCCGTGTCGTCCCCTGCTAATGAAAACAAAGGAAACGGGGTAAGCTATGTGCTTAGTAAGTAAACAGGGGTAAAATCGTAAATTACACATTTAGATAAATAACTATTTCACAAAATGTCAAGTCAAGTGCAAAAGTAACAATACAAATGAAGGATACAGGTTGGCTCCAAAACCAAATCGTATGTCACGTGTGATCTCCTGTCGACACTCCGTCGACCACAAATAATGGTCCGTAGAACTCCACTTGTACTCCCACCGTACACCTTATCACCCTCACTGGCCAGTCACCTCACAAATTTGCTCGAGCGAACGAAATCACAAACTTGAGCTTGAGTCACAAGCTCGGGTCACAAACTTGGTTCACATTCTCGATGAACCGGATTCACAAACTTGGTGACCTCAGACAAAGTTGGGCTGGCTTCGACCAAGCCCTGACCGGCACGAATAGTCCATCTAGGTCGGAAGATCAACCCCAACTTACAAACGTCACCCCGAGCTACAAGCTCAAGGGGTTCAAACCCAAAACTCACGAACGTCACCCCGAGCTACAAGCTCAAGGGGTTCAAACCCAAAATAATTCATGTATACACATCTCACAAAAAACATAGGTACAAACTAGGGTTTAGGTCGAGTGTGATAAAGTACACCCTCGCCTAAGTCCCCATTTTATTCACATCAAAATACATAAGCAGTTTATACACACAAACGGCCTGAATACTTACTCCAAAAGTACGTATAGCAAAAATGCAAGGATCACGTCACGTATACAGCTAGTAGGCCCCACCGGCACCGTCTAACCCGTCACCGTCTGAAATAGAAGATTGCATCACAATATATCACAAACAGCCACTAACATGCATAACTCAAGTAAAACGACAAAATTGGCACATGCAAGTGCGGAAACGGCACATGGAAATGGAGACGGACACGGAAACGGAAACGGAAACGGCCAGATTTGTCATCCTAAACCGTTTTGATCAAAAATTAGGCTAGGAATGTCGGATCAAGGTGGGTGAGACACCGTTTCGAAGTTACGAGGAAGGGCTACAACTTTTATTTAGACATCTCAACCCAGATCTCAATAGGTATTGGTCAAAAACGCACAAAATTGTTCCAGCCATTTCATTTCGGGTTACCAAACAGGCCCTGTTTGAAAGATCGTAACTCATGGCTCAGAAATCGGAATCAAGAAATTCCAGAGACGTTAGAAAGCTAAGACATAAGGTTATAACTTTCTTGTTTGGACCAAAAGCTGAATCAATACAGAGCATGGAGGAAAATGATCCAAACATTCCTGTCAGAACTGTCCAATTCGATGGCAGTTCTGACAACTGATCTTGTTTTGGTCATAACTGAAGCTACGAAACTCGGATTTGGATACACTTTATACCGTTTCGAATCTAAGACCAAGATCTACCTTTCTTATGAAGACACCAACACCCAGTTCGTACGTTATCAAAACGGACAACACAGGGTCAGAAGCTAAATCCAGAAACACGGCAGAATCCGAAGTTTAGAATAGATGCGACTATTTTGGCCATAACTCAGGCTACATAGATCCGTTTGAGATGTTCTTGGTGGAGTTGAAAAACTAAGACAGAGTACTGAAACTTTAATGTTTTGGAAAATGGCTAAATCCGAACGGATTATAGTGAATAAACACAACCAAAAAGACTAAACTGTCCACGCGGAACTCTGGAATGTAACCTAGAACAGCGAGGGTATTTTCATCTTTTCACAAGCTACGTTGCTCCGATTGAGCTGAAATTTTGTAGGCAGCTATAAAATACCATTCTCTATAACTTTCATGTTTTATGATAAGTCTAACTTGGCCTCTAACATGGTACAAAAAACCGGACAGAATAGAGCTGAAATTTTCCAGAAACCTGAAATTTTGGGATTCAATGCAACCTTACTTGAATCTACCACTACCATCACCTTTACAAGATCATATACTATATCTGTACATCATATAACACCTAACCCACAAGAATTATAAGCAACTAAATCAAAACCCTAGCTCAAAATACAATCCTCTAATCATCACAACCACTTGAAAATAGGCATCACTAGCTCAATTCTAAGCTTAACAACCAACTTGATTACTATTAATGGAGAAGAAAAGGGTGATCAGCCAATATACCTTAAGACAAAGCCTTGCAAGAGTGATCCTTCACTTCCCTTGGCAAAATTTAGCTCCTTAAGCTTCCCAAGCTTCCAAACTAATGATTAATCGGTTTAGTATTTCGTGTTTTCACTCATTCAAGCTCAAACCAAGATTGATTGAAGTTTCCTTTTCTCTTGTTCTTCCTCCCTCAACTCACGGCAGATATGCAGAAATAATGGAGGAAATAGGTTGGTTTTTGGTGATAAATATGGTGTAAATTAGTTAGTCAACCATCCAATGAAATACCGCCACTTGTCGCCACTAATTCCATTCATTTTTTCCCTTCTCTCTATTGGTATTTTAAGTCAACAATTGTGGCTGATGTATGAGATATTTTGATGGTTAATTAGCTGTTATAAAATAAGAAAATTAAGGTAATAAAGTAGAGATCAAGTGGTGTGTTCAATCGGTAGCGCGCGACACCCGTCGGTCCGAGCCGTTTTTCCTTAAATCGCATATACTTAAGTTTTTAACTTTTAATCACTAACTTATTATTATCACTTCTAATCATATAATATTTCCTCAGCCAAAAGTCACTCTTACCTACCAAATTTGATCCTCACTCCGTACCGAATAGTTACACTACGGAAAAACGTCCCTAATTCGCTCTAACTTCGAAACAGACAACGAGAACCCTTACTTCTATATTCATTTACACTTATTGTGGGGTGATTGGGTAGTAGGGCCATAACAAATGAATAATTTCCAAATAAAAGGGCATTTTTAAGAAAAATGTGAGGGGTTTTACAATTCCATAAATTGAATTTCGGGTTTCGGTTAAAATATGAGAAATTTGAGAAAACAGTCAGTCACAAGTGAAACTAGGGCTTTGATTAGATTTTTACGGTTTCCAGTCGTATAAAATAAAACAAGGTTTTAAATCAAACCCAAAGAAATAACTTTAGTTTCTTCTAAAAAACAAAATAATGTTATAAAATAAAAATAAACTAAAGAAACCGTAATATCCTCTTTGTGACTAAACAAAAGATGATCCTAAAGTTGGGGTATCACAATCTCCCCTCTTTCAAAGAATTTCGTCCTCGAAATTTTTTTTTTTTCTTTTTCAAAAGGTGATTTAATATGTAACACGGTAAATTGACTAAAACAACAAGATATAACACACCAAATACACAAGGAGACATATACATAATATAATGCACCATATACACCAAGAAACATCTCAAGTTAGACAAAGTCAAGTGCAGTAGGAACTATATATGTAGGCATTAACATACCACAAGTGAATGACATGTAGGGATAATGCAAGGGCAAAATGATAGAAAACGCGACTTGTCGTCCCACACTCAGTGAAAATCACCCCCGTCCGGTTTCTTACTCCACTTCCCAAGGTGCCCGTTGATATCTTGTACTCACTCTAGCCAGACAAAGCCTGTTCATGTTCCCAAAATGCAAGTCTCAAGTACTTAGCAGCACCTCAACTCTGGAGTACTCAGGCACGAGAATCCGAAATAAGATAATTCACCACTCGAGCTGCAGTCCCAAGAGTAAGCTATCTACAATCGAAATTCCTACCTGACGTACCTATGTATGGTCCTCAGATACCATGAGAAAGATTTAAGGCCTATAACCTTCACAATTCATGGCTTATGCTCGAACGAGCTCTTAATCCTTCATACTTATTCACCACTTCATCCATGCTCACTCCGCGCAGAGACCACGTGAAGAAGCTATAGGTTTTATCGCTCAATTGCTTAACTTTCAAATCAAATCAAATCCCACAGTCCGACATCCCATACTTTAGCCTAGGAGATCGGAAGCCTAAGCTCTGATACCACCTGTGACGCCCCCGCTTCTCCCAAGGGCGAACCCTAGGGTATCGGCGGGACGCCTGCCTAACTCGCGCCAGGACTCGAAATTTCAAAACAATAAAACCGAGATAAACCAAAAGCGTACTATTCATAATGGTCAACTCCAAAAAAATTCTATTTACATCCCCAAAAGCAACTAGTCAATCCACTATATTACATAGATAACAACTAGCAGAAAGTAGACCCTAAGGAGGGTCCTTATAAAAACCACCAAAACAAAACAACCATCTTAATTGTCCAACTATTACAAGCAAACCTAACTATACTAGTGAATGTGCCAAGGAGTTCCCCGTGTCGTCCCCTGCTAAGGAAAACAAAGGAAACGGGGTAAGCTATGTGCTTAGTAAGTAAACAGGGGTAAAATCGTAAATTACACATTTAGATAAATAACTATTTCACAAAATGTCAAGTCAAGTGCAAAAGTAACAATACAAATGAAGGATACAGGTTGGCTCCAAAACCAAATCGTATGTCACGTGTGATCTCCTGTCGACACTCCGTCGACCACAAATAATGGTCCGTAGAACTCCACTTGTACTCCCACCGTACACCTTATCACCCTCACTGGCCAGTCACCTCACAAATTTGCTCGAGCGAACGAAATCACAAACTTGAGCTTGAGTCACAAGCTCGGGTCACAAACTTGGTTCACATTCTCGATGAACCGGATTCACAAACTTGGTGACCTCAGACTAAGTTGGACTGGCTTCGACCAAGCCCTGACCGGCACGAATAGTCCATCTAGGTCGGAAGATCAACCCCAACTTACAAACGTCACCCCGAGCTACAAGCTCAAGGGGTTCAAACCCAAAACTCACGAACGTCACCCCGAGCTACAAGCTCAAGGGGTTCAAACCCAAAATAATTCATGTATACACATCTCACAAAAAACATAGGTACAAACTAGGGTTTAGGTCGAGTGTGATAAAGTACACCCTCGCCTAAGTCCCCATTTTATTCACATCAAAACACATAAGCAGTTTATACACACAAACGGCCTGAATACTTACTCCAAAAGTACGTATAGCAAAAATGCAAGGATCACGTCACGTATACAGCTAGTAGGCCCCACCGGCACCGTCTAACCGTCACCGTCTGAAATAGAAGATTGCATCACAATATATCACAAACAGCCACTAACATGCATAACTCAAGTAAAACGACAAAATTGGCACATGCAAGTGCGGAAACGGCACATGGAAATGGAGACGGACACGGAAACGGAAACGGAAACGGCCAGATTTGTCATCCTAAACCGTTTTGATCAAAAATTAGGCTAGGAATGTCGGATCAAGGTGGGTGAGACACCGTTTCGAAGTTACGAGGAAGGGCTACAACTTTTATTTAGACATCTCAACCCAGATCTCAATAGGTATTGGTCAAAAACGCACAAAATTGTTCCAGCCATTTCATTTCGGGTTACCAAACAGGCCCTGTTTGAAAGATCGTAACTCATGGCTCAGAAATCGGAATCAAGAAATTCCAGAGACGTTAGAAAGCTAAGACATAAGGTTATAACTTTCTTGTTTGGACCAAAAGCTGAATCAATACAGAGCATGGAGGAAAATGATCCAAACATTCCTGTCAGAACTGTCCAATTCGATGGCAGTTCTGACAACTGATCTTGTTTTGGTCATAACTGAAGCTACGAAACTCGGATTTGGATACACTTTATACCGTTTCGAATCTAAGACCAAGATCTACCTTTCTTATGAAGACACCAACACCCAGTTCGTACGTTATCAAAACGGACAACACAGGGTCAGAAGCTAAATCCAGAAACACGGCAGAATCCGAAGTTTAGAATAGATGCGACTATTTTGGCCATAACTCAGGCTACATAGATCCGTTTGAGATGTTCTTGGTGGAGTTGAAAAACTAAGACAGAGTACTGAAACTTTAATGTTTTGGAAAATGGCTAAATCCGAACGGATTATAGTGAATAAACACAACCAAAAAGACTAAACTGTCCACGCGGAACTCTGGAATGTAACCTAGAACAGCGAGGGTATTTTCATCTTTTCACAAGCTACGTTGCTCCGATTGAGCTGAAATTTTGTAGGCAGCTATAAAATACCATTCTCTATAACTTTTATGTTTTATGATAAGTCTAACTTGGCCTCTAACATGGTACAAAAAACCGGACAGAATAGAGCTGAAATTTTTCAGAAACCTGAAATTTTGGGATTCAATGCAACCTTACTTGAATCTACCACTACCATCACCTTTACAAGATCATATACTATATCTGTACATCATATAACACCTAACCCACAAGAATTATAAGCAACTAAATCAAAACCCTAGCTCAAAATACAATCCTCTAATCATCACAACCACTTGAAAATAGGCATCACTAGCTCAATTCTAAGCTTAACAACCAACTTGATTACTATTAATGGAGAAGAAAAGGGTGATCAGCCAATATACCTTAAGACAAAGCCTTGCAAGAGTGATCCTTCACTTCCCTTGGCAAAATTTAGCTCCTTAAGCTTCCCAAGCTTCCAAACTAATGATTAATCGGTTTAGTATTTCGTGTTTTCACTCATTCAAGCTCAAACCAAGATTGATTGAAGTTTCCTTTTCTCTTGTTCTTCCTCCCTCAACTCACGGCAGATATGCAGAAATAATAGAGGAAATAGGTTGGTTTTTGGTGATAAATATGGTGTAAATTAGTTAGTCAACCATCCAATGAAATACCGCCACTTGTCGCCACTAATTCCATTCATTTTTTCCCTTCTCTCTATTGGTATTTTAAGTCAACAATTGTGGCTGATGTATGAGATATTTTGATGGTTAATTAGCTGTTATAAAATAAGAAAATTAAGGTAATAAAGTAGAGATCAAGTGGTGTGTTCAATCGGTAGCGCGCGACACCCGTCGGTCCGAGCCGTTTTTCCTTAAATCGCATATACTTAAGTTTTTAACTTTTAATCACTAACTTATTATTATCACTTCTAATCATATAATATTTCCTCATCCAAAAGTCACTCTTACCTACCAAATTTGATCCTCACTCCGTACCGAATAGTTACACTACGGAAAAACGTGAAAACCCTAATTCGCTCTAACTTCGAAACAGACAACGAAAACCCTTACTTCTATATTCATTTACACTTATTGTGGGGTGATTGGGTAGTAGGGCCATAATAAATGAATAATTTCCAAATAAAAGGGCATTTTTAAGAAAAACGTGAGGGGTTTTACAATTCCATAAATTGAATTTCGGGTTTCGGTTAAAATATGAGAAATTTGAGAAAACAGTCAGTCACAAGTGAAACTAGGGCTTTGATTAGATTTTTAGGGTTTCCAGTCGTATAAAATAAAACAAGGTTTTAAATCAAACCCAAAGAAATAACTTTAGTTTCTTCTTTAAAACAAAATAATGTTTTAAAATAAAAATAAACTAAAGAAACCGTAATATCCTCTTTGAGACTAAACAAAAGATGATCCTAAAAGTTGGGGCATCACAATCTCCCCTCCTTCAAAGAATTTCGTCCTCGAAATTTTTTTTTTCTTTTTTTCAAAAGGTGATTTAATATGTAACACAGTAAATTGACTAAAACAACAAGATATAACACACCAAATACACAAGGAGACATATACATAATATAATGCACCATATACACCAAGAAACATCTCAAGTTAGACAAAGTCAAGTGCAGTAGGTACTATATATGTAGGCATTAACATACCACAAGTGAATGACATGTAGGGATAATGCAAGGGCAAAATGATAGAAAACGCGACTTGTCGTCCCACACTCAGTGAAAATCAACCCCGTCCGGTTTCTTACTCCACTTCCCAAGGTGCCCGTTGATCTCTTGTACTCACTCTAGCCAGACAAAGCCTGTTCATGTTCCCAAAATGCAAGTCTCAAGTACTTAGCAGCACCTCAACTCTGGAGTACTCAGGCACGAGAATCCGAAATAAGATAATTCACCACTCGAGCTGCAGTCCCAAGAGTAAGCTATCTACAATCGAAATTCCTACCTGACGTACCTATCTATGGTCCTCAGATACCATGAGAAAGATTTAAGGCCTATAACCTTCACAATTCATGGCCTATGCTCGAACGAGCTCTTAATCCTTCATACTTATTCACCACTTCATCCAGGCTCACTCCGCGCGAAGAAGCTATAGGTTTTATCCCTCAATTGCTTAACTTTCAAATCAAATCAAATCCCACAGTCCGGCATCCCATACTTTAGCCTAGGAGATCGGAAGCCTAAGCTCTGATACCACCTGTGACGCCCCCGCTTCTCCCAAGGGCGAACCCTAGGGTATCGGCGGGACGCCTGGCTAACTCGCGCCAGGACTCGAAATTTCAAAACAATAAAACCTAGATAAACCAAAAGCGTACTATTCATAATAGTCAACTCCAAAAAAATTCTATTTACATCCCCAAAAGCAACTAGTCAATCCACTATATTACATAGATAACAACTAGCAGAAAGTAGACCCTAAGGAGGGTCCTTATACAAACCACCAAAACAAAACAACCATCTTAGTTGTCCAACTATTACAAGCAAACCAAACTATACTAGTGAATGTGCCAAGGAGTTCCCCGTGTCGTCCCCTGCTAAGGAAAACAAAGGAAACGGGGTAAGCTATGTGCTTAGTAAGTAAACAGGGGTAAAATCGTAAATTACACATTTAGATAAATAACTATTTCACAAAATGTCAAGTCAAGTGCAAAAATAACAATACAAATGAAGGATACAGGTTGGCTCCAAAACCAAATCGTATGTCACGTGTGATCTCCTGTCGACACTCCGTCGACCACAAATAATGGTCCGTAGAACTCCACTTGTACTCCCACCGTACACCTTATCACCCTCACTGGCCAGTCACCTCACAAATTTGCTCGAGCGAACGAAATCACAAACTTGAGCTTGAGTCACAAGCTCGGGTCACAAACTTGGTTCACATTCTCGATGAACCGGATTCACAAACTTGGTGACCTCAGACAAAGTTGGACTGGCTTCGACCAAGCCCTGACCGGCACGAATAGTCCATCTAGGTCGGAAGATCAACCCCAACTTACAAACGTCACCCCGAGCTACAAGCTCAAGGGGTTCAAACCCAAAACTCACGAACGTCACCCCGAGCTACAAGCTCAAGGGGTTCAAACCCAAAATAATTCATGTATACACATCTCACAAAAAACATAGGTACAAACTAGGGTTTAGGTCGAGTGTGATAAAGTACACCCTCGCCTAAGTCCCCATTTTATTCACATCAAAATACATAAGCAGTTTATACACACAAACGGCCTGAATACTTACTCCAAAAGTACGTATAGCAAAAATGCAAGGATCACGTCACGTATACAGCTAGTAGGCCCCACCGGCACCGTCTAACCCGTCACCGTCTGAAATAGAAGATTGCATCACAATATATCACAAACAGCCACTAACATGCATAACTCAAGTAAAACGACAAAATTGGCACATGCAAGTGCGGAAACGGCACATGGAAATGGAGACGGACACGGAAACGGAAACGGAAACGGCCAGATTTGTCATCCTAAACCGTTTTGATCAAAAATTAGGCTAGGAATGTCGGATCAAGGTGGGTGAGACACCGTTTCGAAGTTACGAGGAAGGGCTACAACTTTTATTTAGACATCTCAACCCAGATCTCAATAGGTATTGGTCAAAAACGCACAAAATTGTTCCAGCCATTTCATTTCGGGTTACCAAACAGGCCCTGTTTGAAAGATCGTAACTCATGGCTCAGAAATCGGAATCAAGAAATTCCAGAGACGTTAGAAAGCTAAGACATAAGGTTATAACTTTCTTGTTTGGACCAAAAGCTGAATCAATACAGAGCATGGAGGAAAATGATCCAAACATTCCTGTCAGAACTGTCCAATTCGATGGCAGTTCTGACAACTGATCTTGTTTTGGTCATAACTGAAGCTACGAAACTCGGATTTGGATACACTTTATACCGTTTCGAATCTAAGACCAAGATCTACCTTTCTTATGAAGACACCAACACCCAGTTCGTACGTTATCAAAACGGACAACACAGGGTCAGAAGCTAAATCCAGAAACACGGCAGAATCCGAAGTTTAGAATAGATGCGACTATTTTGGCCATAACTCAGGCTACATAGATCCGTTTGAGATGTTCTTGGTGGAGTTGAAAAACTAAGACAGAGTACTGAAACTTTAATGTTTTGGAAAATGGCTAAATCCGAACGGATTATAGTGAATAAACACAACCAAAAAGACTAAACTGTCCACGCGGAACTCTGGAATGTAACCTAGAACAGCGAGGGTATTTTCATCTTTTCACAAGCTACGTTGCTCCGATTGAGCTGAAATTTTGTAGGCAGCTATAAAATACCATTCTCTATAACTTTTATGTTTTATGATAAGTCTAACTTGGCCTCTAACATGGTACAAAAAACCGGACAGAATAGAGCTGAAATTTTTCAGAAACCTGAAATTTTGGGATTCAATGCAACCTTACTTGAATCTACCACTACCATCACCTTTACAAGATCATATACTATATCTGTACATTCATGACTCCCCTCATTAAGCAGACCAACCCACAGAAGAGCGATATATTAAGCAACTAAAATGCAAAACCCCTTAGCCATCAAGCCGAATTACAATCCGTCTAAATCGCATCACGAACCACTTGCCCTGAACCACCAATAATAGCGCCAACTCACGTAGCTTCCAATTCCTAGGCCCTCAACAAACCCAATCTCTTTATTACCGACTTAATGGAGAAGAACAAGGCAGTTGATCAGCCCCGAATTGTCATACCGCTCCTGAGACAAGCTCTTGCCAGACAGCATCCTTCAACATTCCCCCTTGGGCCCAAATCTAGCTACCTTAAGCTCTCGCCAGCCCTTCTCAACCACACTGAATGATGCTGAATCCGCGTTCTAGTTATTTTCGCTGAGGTTCTCTCACTCATTCAAGCTCAAACCAAGATTGATTGAAGTTTCCTTTTCTCTTGTTCTTCCTCCCTCAACTCACGGCTGATATGCAGAAATAATAGAGGAAATAGGTTGGTTTTTGGTGATAAATATGGTGTAAATTAGTTAGTCAACCATCCAATGAAATACCGCCACTTGTCGCCACTAATTCCATTCATTTTTTCCCTTCTCTCTCTTGGTATTTTAAGTCAACAATTGTGGCTGATGTATGAGATATTTTGATGGTTAATTAGCTGTTATAAAATAAGAAAATTAAGATAATAAAGTAGGGATCAAGTGATGTGTTCAATCGGTAGCGCGCGACACCCGTCGGTCCGAGCTGTTTTTCCTTAAATCGCATATACTTGAGTTTTTAACTTCTAATCACTAACTTATTATTATCACTTCTAATCATATAATATTTCCTCATCCAAAAGTCACTCTTACCTACCAAATTTGATCCTCACTCCGTACCGAATAGTCACACTACGAAAAAACGTGAAAACCCTAATTCGCTCTAACTTGGAAACGGACAACGAAAACCCTTACTTCTATATTCATTTACACTTATTGTGGGGTGATTGGGTAGTAGGGCCATAATAAATGAATAATTTCCAAATAAAAGGGCATTTTTAAGAAAAACGTGAGGGGTTTTACAATTCCATAAATTGAATTTAGGGTTTCGGTTAAAATATGAGAAATTTGAGAAAACAGTCAGTCACAAGTAAAACTAGCGTTTTGATTAGACTTTTAGGGTTTCCAGTCGTATAAAATAAAACAAGGTTTTAAATCAAACCCAAAGAAATAACTTTAGTTTCTTCTTTAAAACAAAATAATGTTTTAAAATAAAAATAAACTAAAGAAACCGTAATATCCTCTTTGAGACTAAACAAAAGATGATCCTAAAAGTTGGGGCATCACAATCTCCCCTCCTTCAAAGAATTTCGTCCTCGAAATTTTTTTTTTTTTCAAAAGGTGATTTAATATGCAACACAGTAAATTGACTAAAACAACAAGATATAACACACCAAATACACAAGGAGACATATACATAATATAATGCACCATATACACCAAGAAACATCTCAAGTTAGACAAAGTCAAGTGCAGTAGGTACTATATATGTAGGCATTAACATACCACAAGTGAATGACATGTAGGGATAATGCAAGGGCAAAATGATAGAAAACGCGACTTGTCGTCCCACACTCAGTGAAAATCAACCCCGTCCGGTTTCTTACTCCACTTCCCAAGGTGCCCGTTGATCTCTTGTACTCACTCTAGCCAGACAAAGCCTGTTCATGTTCCCAAAATGCAAGTCTCAAGTACTTAGCAGCACCTCAACTCTGGAGTACTCAGGCACGAGAATCCGAAATAAGATAATTCACCACTCGAGCTGCAGTCCCAAGAGTAAGCTATCTACAATCGAAATTCCTACCTGACGTACCTATCTATGGTCCTCAGATACCATGAGAAAGATTTAAGGCCTATAACCTTCACAATTCATGGCTTATGCTCGAACGAGCTCTTAATCCTTCATACTTATTCACCACTTCATCCAGGCTCACTCCGCGCAGAGACCACGCGAATAAGCTATAGGTTTTATCCCTCAATTGCTTAACTTTCAAATCAAATCAAATCCCACAGTCCGGCATCCCATACTTTAGCCTAGGAGATCGGAAGCCTAAGCTCTGATACCACCTGTGACGCCCCCGCTTCTCCCAAGGGCGAACCCTAGGGTATCGGCGGGACGCCTGGCTAACTCGCGCCAGGACTCGAAATTTCAAAACAATAAAACCTAGATAAACCAAAAGCGTACTATTCATAATAGTCAACTCCAAAAAAATTCTATTTACATCCCCAAAAGCAACTAGTCAATCCACTATATTACATAGATAACAACTAGCAGAAAGTAGACCCTAAGGAGGGTCCTTATACAAACCACCAAAACAAAACAACCATCTTAATTGTCCAACTATTACAAGCAAATCCAACTATACTAGTGAATGTGCCAAGGAGTTCCCCGTGTCATCCCCTGCTAAGGAAAACAAAGGAAACGGGGTAAGCTATGTGCTTAGTAAGTAAACAGGGGTAAAATCGTAAATTACACATTTAGATAAATAACTATTTCACAAAATGTCAAGTCAAGTGCAAAAGTAACAATACAAATGAAGGATACAGGTTGGCTCCAAAACCAAATCGTATGTCACGTGTGATCTCCTGTCGACACTCCGTCGACCACAAATAATGGTCCGTAGAACTCCACTTGTACTCCCACCGTACACCTTATCACCCTCACTGGCCAGTCACCTCACAAACTTGCTCGAGCGAACGAAATCACAAACTTGAGCTTGAGTCACAAGCTCGGGTCACAAACTTGGTTCACATTCTCGATGAACCGGATTCACAAAGTTGGTGACCTCAGACTAAGTTGGACTAGCTTCGACCAAGCCCTGACCGGCTCGAATAGTCCATCTAGGTCGGAAGATCAACCCCAACTTACAAACGTCCACCCGAGCTACAAGCTCAAGGGGTTCAAACCCAAAACTCACGAACGTCACCCCGAGCTACAAGCTCAAGGGGTTCAAACCCAAAATAATTCATGTATACACATCTCATAAAAAACATAGGTACAAACTAGGGTTTAGATCGAGTGTGATAAAGTACACCCTCACCTAAGTCCCCCTTATTCACATCAAAACACATAAGCAGTTTATACACACAAACGGCCTGAATACTTACTCCAAAAGTACGTATAGCAAAAATGCAAGGATCACGTCACGTATACAGCTAGTAGGCCCCACCGGCACCGTCTAGCCCGTCACCGTCTGAAATAGAAGATTGCATCACAATATATCACAAACAAGCCCTAACCTAACATTGCACATCAACCTCCACAGCGTAAAGACGAACAAACAATTCTGGACGACATGCCAAGCTGCCGCGAACGATCACCATGGAAATGAGCGAGGACGGCAACACTGCGGAAACGGACAATCGCGAAACGGACCAGATGATTTTTGTCGTATCACGAAACCGTATCTGATCAAAAATTTAGGCTCAGGAATGTCGCCTGCATTCAAGCAGTGGACGTGAGCACACCGTTTCTAAGTTCCCAGGAAGGCTACAACTTTTATCTTAGACATCTCAAACCCGAATTCTCAATAGTATTAGCGGGTCAAAAAAACGCACCAAAATTTGTTCCAGCCATTTCATTTCGGGTTACCAAATAGGCCCTGTTTGAAAGACCGTAACTCATGGCTCAGAAATCGGAATCAAGAAATTCTAGAGACGTTAGAAAGCTAAGACATAAGGCTATAACTTTCATGTTTGGACCAAAAGCTGAATCAGTACAGAGCATGGAGGAAAATGGATCCAAACATTCCTGTCAGAACTGTCCAATTCGAAGGCAGTTCTGACAACTGATCTTGTTTTGGTCATAACTGAAGCTACGAAACTCGGATTTGGATACACTTTACACCGTTTCGAATCTAAGACCAAGATCTACCTTTCTTATGAAGACACCAACACCCAGTTCATACGTTATCAAAACGGACAAAACAGGGTCAGAAGCTAAATCCAGAAACACGGCAGAATCCGACGTTTAGAATAGATGCGACTATTTTGGCCATAACTTAGGCTACATAGATCCGTTTGAGATGTTCTTAGTGGCGTTGAAAATCTAAGACAGAGTACTGAAACTTTCATGTTTTGGCAGATGGCTACATCCGAACGGATTATAGTGAATAAACACAACCAAAAAGACTAATCTGTCCACGCGGAACTCTGGAATGTAACCTAGAACAGCGAGGGTATTTTCATCTTTTCACATGTTACATTGCTCCGATTGAGCTGAAATTTTGTAGGAAACTATAAAATACCATTCTCTACAACTTTCATGTTTTATGCTAAGCCTAAATTGGCCTCTAACATGGTGCAATAAAACCGGACAAAATAGAGCTGAAATTTTCCAGAAACCTGAAATTTTGGGATTCAATGCAACCTTACTTGAATCTACCACTACCATCACCTTTACAAGATCATATACTATATATGTACATCATATAACACCTAACCCATAAGAATTATAAGCAACTAAATCAAAACCCTAGCTCAAAATACAATCCTCTAATCATCACAACCACTTGAAAATAGGCATCACCAGCTCAATTCTAAGCTTAACAACCAACTTGATTATGATTAATGGAGAAGAAAGGGGTGATCAGCCAATATACCTTAAGACAAAGCCTTGCAAGAGTGATCCTTCACTTCCCTTGGCAAAATTTAGCTCCTTAAGCTTCCCAACTAATGATTAATCGGTTTAGTATTTCGTGTTTTCACTCATTCAAGCTCAAACCAAGATTGATTGAAGTTTCCTTTTCTCTTGTTCTTCCTCCCTCAACTCACGGCTGATATGCAGAAATAATAGAGGAAATAGGTTGGTTTTTGGTGATAAATATGGTGTAAATTAGTTAGTCAACCATCCAATGAAATACCGCCACTTGTCGCCACTAATTCCATTCATTTTTTCCCTTCTCTCTCTTGGTATTTTAAGTCAACAATTGTGGCTGATGTATGAGATATTTTGATGGTTAATTAGCTGTTATAAAATAAGAAAATTAAGGTAACAAAGTAGGGATCAAGTGGTGTGTTCGTCGGTCCGAGCCGTTTTTCCTTAAATCGCATATACTTGAGTTTTTAATTTCTAATCACTAA
Source organism: Coffea eugenioides (assembly GCF_003713205.1). Classification (NCBI taxonomy): domain Eukaryota; kingdom Viridiplantae; phylum Streptophyta; class Magnoliopsida; order Gentianales; family Rubiaceae; genus Coffea; species Coffea eugenioides. The sequence goes on from NC_040036.1 coordinate 58,997,701, forward strand.
CTTATTATTATCACTTCTAATCATATAATATTTTCTCATCCAAAAGTCACTCTTACCTACCAAATTTGATCCCACTCCGTACCGAATAGTCACACTACGAAAAAACGTGCAAACCCTAATTCGCTCTAACTTGAAAACGGACAACGAAAACCCTTACTTCTATATTCATTTACACTTATTGTGGGGTGATTGGGTAGTAGGGCCATAATAAATGAATAATTTCCAAATAAAATGGTGTTTTTACGAAAAGCGTGAGGGGTTTTACAATTCCATAAATTGAATTTAAGGTTTCGGTTAAAATATGAGAAATTTGAGAAAACAGTCAGTCACAAGTGAAACTAGGGTTTTGATTAGACTTTTAGGATTTCCAGTCCTATAAAATAAAAAAAGGTTTTAAATCAAACCCAAAGAAATAAATCTTTAGTTTCTTCTTCTAACTAAATACATGTTTTAAATAAAAATAAACTAAAGAAACCGTAATATCCTCTTTGAGACTAAACAAAAGATGATCCTAAAAGTTGGGGCATCACAATCTCCCCTCCTTCAAAGAATTTCGTCCTCGAAATTTTTTTTTTTTTCAAAAGGTGATTTAATATGCAACACAGTAAATTGACTAAAACAACAAGATATAACACACCAAATACACAAGGAGACATATACATAATATAATGCACCATATACACCAAGAAACATCTCAAGTTAGACAAAGTCAAGTGCAGTAGGTACTATATGTGTAGGCATTAACATACCACAAGTGAATGACATGTAGGGATAATGCAAGGGCAAAATGATAGAAAACGCGACTTGTCGTCCCACACTCAGTGAAATCAAACGCCGTGCCGGTTTCTTACTCCACTCCCCCCAAGGGGGGGGGGTGCCCCCCCCCGTTTGATCACTCTTGTAACTCACTCTAGCAGAAAACCTGTTATGTTCAAATGCAAGTCTCAGAGTTTAGAGCACTCAACTCTGGAGTATGCAGGCGAGAATCCGAAATATAATAATTCACCTCTCTGAGGCTACAGTCCAAGAATAGGTATCTACATGAAATTCCTACCTGACGTACCTATCTATGGTCCTCAGATACCATGAGAAAGATTTAAGGCTTATAACCTTCACAATTCATGGCTTATGCTCGAACGATCTCTTAATCCTTCATACTTATTCACCACTTCATCCAGGCTCACTCCGCGCAGAGACCACGCAAAGAAGCTATAGGTTTTATCCCTCAATTGCTTAACTTTCAAATCAATCAAATCCCACAGTCCGGCATCCCATACTTTAGCCTAGGAGATCGGAAGCCTAAACTCTGATACCACCTCTGACGCCCCCGCTTCTCCCAAGGGCGAACCCTAAGGTATCGGCGGGACGCCTGCCTAACTCGCGCCAGGACTCGAAATTTCAAAACAATAAAACCTAGATAAACCAAAAGCGTACTATTCATAATAGTCAACTCCAAAAAAATTCTATTTACATCCCCAAAAGCAACTAGTCAATCCACTATATTTCATAGATAACAACTAGCAGAAAGTAGACCCTAAGGAGGGTCCTTATACAAACCACCAAAACAAAACAACCATCTTAATTGTCCAACTATTACAAGCAAACCTAACTATACTAGTGAATGTGCCAAGGAGTTCCCCGTGTCGTCCCCTGCTAAGGAAAACAAAGGAAACGGGGTAAGTTATGTGCTTAGTAAGTAAACAGGGGTAAAATCGTAAATTGCACATTTAGATAAACAACTATTTCACAAAATGTCAAGTCAAGTGCAAAAGTAACATTACAAATGAAGGATACAGGTTGGCTCCAAAACCAAATCGTATGCCACGTGTGATCTCCTGTCGACACTCCGTCGACCACAAATAATGGTCCGTAGAACTCCACTTGTACTCCCACCGTACACCTTATCACCCTCACTGGCCAGTCACCTCACAAACTTGCTCAAGCGAACGAAATCACAAACTTGAGCTTGAGTCACAAGCTCGGGTCACAAACTTGGTTCACATTCTCGATGAAACGGTTACTAAGTTGGGTGACCTCAGACATAATGTGTGGCGGCTTCGACAAGACTGACGCTCTAATAGTCTCTAGTTCGGAAGATCAACCCAATTACAACGCACCCGAGCCTACAGCTCAAGGGGTTCAAACGAAAACTCACGAACATCAACCGAGCTACAAAGCTCAAGGGGTTCAACCAAAATATTCATGTATATCACATCTAATAAAAATAGGTACAGAACTACGGTTTAGGTTCGATGTGATAAAGTAACCGCTCGCTAAGTCCCTTTTATTCACATAAAACATAAGAGTTTATACAGCACAACGGCCTGAATATTATCCAAAGTCGTGTAGCAAAAAATGAAGGATCATGTCGTATACAATAAGTAGGCACGGCACCGTCTAGCCCGTCACCGTCTGAAATAGAAGATTGCATCACAATATATCACAAACGGCCACTAACATGCAAAACTCAAGTAAAACTGCAAAATTGGCACATGCAAGTGTGGAAACGGCACACGGAAATGGAGACGGACACGGAAACGGAAACGAAAACGGCCAGATTTGCCATCCCAAACCGTTTTGATCAAAAGTTAGGCTAGGAATGTTGGATCAAGGTGGGTGAGACACCGTTTCGAAGTTACGAGGAAGGGCTACAACTTTTATTTAGACATCTCAACCCAGATCTCAATAGGTATTGGTCAAAAACGCACAAAATAGTTCCAGCCATTTCATTTCGGGTTACCAAATAGGCCCTGTTTGAAAGACCGTAACTCATGGCTCAGAAATCGGAATCAAGAAATTCTAGAGACGTTAGAAAGCTAAGACATAAGGCTATAACTTTCATGTTTGGACCAAAAGCTGAATCAGTACAGAGCATGGAGGAAAATGGATCCAAACATTCCTGTCAGAACTGTCCAATTCGAAGGCAGTTCTGACAACTGATCTTGTTTTGGTCATAACTGAAGCTACGAAACTCGGATTTGGATACACTTTACACCGTTTCGAATCTAAGACCAAGATCTACCTTTCTTATGAAGACACCAACACCCAGTTCATACGTTATCAAAACGGACAAAACAGGGTCAGAAGCTAAATCCAGAAACACGGCAGAATCCGACGTTTAGAATAGATGCGACTATTTTGGCCATAACTTAGGCTACATAGATCCGTTTGAGATGTTCTTAGTGGCGTTGAAAATCTAAGACAGAGTACTGAAACTTTCATGTTTTGGCAGATGGCTACATCCGAACGGATTATAGTGAATAAACACAACCAAAAAGACTAATCTGTCCACGCGGAACTCTGGAATGTAACCTAGAACAGCGAGGGTATTTTCATCTTTTCACATGTTACATTGCTCCGATTGAGCTGAAATTTTGTAGGAAACTATAAAATACCATTCTCTACAACTTTCATGTTTTATGCTAAGCCTAAATTGGCCTCTAACATGGTGCAATAAAACCGGACAAAATAGAGCTGAAATTTTCCAGAAACCTGAAATTTTGGGATTCAATGCAACCTTACTTGAATCTACCACTACCATCACCTTTACAAGATCATATACTATATATGTACATCATATAACACCTAACCCATAAGAATTATAAGCAACTAAATCAAAACCCTAGCTCAAAATACAATCCTCTAATCATCACAACCACTTGAAAATAGGCATCACCAGCTCAATTCTAAGCTTAACAACCAACTTGATTATGATTAATGGAGAAGAAAGGGGTGATCAGCCAATATACCTTAAGACAAAGCCTTGCAAGAGTGATCCTTCACTTCCCTTGGCAAAATTTAGCTCCTTAAGCTTCCCAACTAATGATTAATCGGTTTAGTATTTCGTGTTTTCACTCATTCAAGCTCAAACCAAGATTGATTGAAGTTTCCTTTTCTCTTGTTCTTCCTCCCTCAACTCACGGCTGATATGCAGAAATAATAGAGGAAATAGGTTGGTTTTTGGTGATAAATATGGTGTAAATTAGTTAGTCAACCATCCAATGAAATACCGCCACTTGTCGCCACTAATTCCATTCATTTTTTCCCTTCTCTCTCTTGGTATTTTAAGTCAACAATTGTGGCTGATGTATGAGATATTTTGATGGTTAATTAGCTGTTATAAAATAAGAAAATTTAGGTAATAAAGTGGGGATTAAGTGGTGTGTTCAATCGGTAGCGCGCGACACCCGTCGGTCCGAGCCGTTTTTCCTTAAATCGCATATACTTGAGTTTTTAACTTCTAATCACTAACTTATTATTATCACTTCTAATCATATAATATTTCCTCATCCAAAAGTCACTCTTACCTACCAAATTTGATTCTCACTCCGTACCGAATAGTCACACTACGGAAAAACGTGAAAACCCTAATTCGCTCTAACTTGGAAACGGACAACGAAAACCCTTACTTCTATATTCATTTACACTTTCTATATTCATTTACACTTATTGTGGGGAGTGATTGGGTAGTAGGGCCATGAATAAATGGAATAATTTCGTCAAGATAAAAGGATTTTAAGAAAACGTGCAGGAGGTTTTACAATTCCATAAATTGAATTTAGGGTTTCTGTCCTGTTAAAGATATGGGATAAATTTGAGGAAAACAGGTCGACTGTCACAATGAACCGAGGGTTGTGATGGTGACTTTTGTAGGGTGTTCCAGTCGTATTAAAATAAGACAAGGTTTTAAATCAAAACCAAAGGAAAAACTTGGTAGTTTCTTTCTTTAACAAAGAATGTTTTCTAATATAAAATAAACTAAAGAAACCGTAATATCCTCTTTGAGACTAAACAAAAGATGATCCTAAAAGTTGGGGTATCACACAGTTTTCATCCTAACTAGGTCAAAGTTACCAAACAACCCCAGATTTTCCAGTTCGAAGCTCACCGTGAAATTCAACTAACAGTCCTGATTAATTCAATCATATCTCAGAACACACTACTCCGATTCAGGTAATTCCAAAGCCATTTGAAAGCTAAGATACAAGGCTATAATTCTTAAGAAGACATTGACAACCAAATCAGTAGTATTCCCAGTCAAACTAACCAATAATAGAAGCTTATTATCAGTTTCGGACAGAAACAGGGCAGCAGGGGTATTTTGGTCTTTTCATAGGCTACAGAGGTCAGATTGGGTTGAAATTTTGTAGGCAAGCATAAAATAGCATTCTCTACAACTTTGATGTTTTGGGCTAAGGCTGGTTCGGTCTCTAACATAGTCAAACAGAAACAGTCAGAACTGAACCATAAGAAACCGATATTCTGGAAATTTGCTCCATTCAAGGTATAACTCTCATTTTAAGCTTGAAACCAGCACTAAAACCTCATATACAAGCTTATATACATCATATACCATCCATACAGCAAGTATAAGATGAAAATCATTCAAATCCAAAGCTGAAATTTTACACTACAAAGCTGGAATTGACCAAATCTACTACTAAACCATGAGATCTACCCAACAAACCATAACTTTCACTTGTAAACCATTAAGTAGTACAACCATGAACTAATACCTTCCTTACCTAGTATTGGAGAAGCACAACAGCCTCTAGGAAGCTTGAACCACCAAAACTCTCCACTCCAAGATGGCAATCCACCTTCCTAAGCAACTTCCATGGATTATTTGGTGAATCTATCGGTTAGATTGCAAGATTGAGCAAGAAATCAAGATGGAATGAAGTGTTTCTTTCTCTCCTTTTCTCTCCTCACTCTCACGGCCAAATGTGCAGAAATGAAGAAGAAATGCAGCCCAAGGAAAGATAAGAAAGCAAGGAAAAGGCTTGGTCAAAGTTTAACACATGTCACAATTTGATTGGTGGTCAAAATTTTCTTTTCTCTCTCTTGTTTTTTTGTCCAACTTTTCGGCTGCTTTATCAGATATTTGGGGTTGATTTGACTCAATTAAGAGCAAGGATATTAAGGTAATAAAGTGGTATTCACATGGTGCACTCACTCGGTAACAAACGGTGCACATCGGTTCTACCGTTTTTCCTTAACTCGCACGTACTAGGATTTTTATTACTTATAATTCACTAACTTATTATTCTTACTTCTAATCTCATATTATTTCTCATCTAAAACTCACTCTTAATTACTAAATTTAGTAACACAAACCTCCACACTTAATCACATTACCAAAATACGTGAAAACTCTAATTTACCCGAACTATAAAACTAAGGGTAAAACTCTTAATTCTATTCTTTTATTCTAACCCTTGAGGATGTAAATAAGTAGTATAGCTATAATAAGGTAATATATTTCAAATAAAAGGGAATTTTAAGAAAAATGTGATGAATTTTACAATTCCATAGAATAAAATTAGGGTTTTGAGTGAAATATGATGGATTTAATCACAACCTGTTAGTCACAAGTAAACTAGGGTTTTTAAAGTACAAGTAGGGTTTCTAGTCTTTAAAATAAAACAATGTTTTAAAACAAAAATAAAATAAAGAAACTATAATATCCTCTTTGAGACTAAACAAAAACATTATCCTAAAAGTTTGGGTATCACAATCTCCCCTCCTTAAAAGAATTTCGTCCTCGAAATTCTAACCTTTAATTCAAACATTCCTGATATCTCTTCTGTCTTCTGACCTAGTTTCACTGGTCATTACATATTCCTTCTGGTAGAAGATCCATACCCTAACCCACTCTCTCGTGTACACTTATAAACTTGCACAAGAAGAAACCAGGTGGTTATCCAAATTCCACCAAAATTCATATACAAGTACAGATCTCACATTTTTGTTCCCTAAAATTCCATATAGAATTCAAAACTTAAAGAGAAATCAAAGTCAAGTTCCTATGCGGTATCACAGAGGTGTAGAAAATAGACACCAAGGTATAGAAAATAGAAAAATAGTTAACCAGTAGTTAAAATGAGTTCATAAGAAATTCATGTATATCCGTAATCAAATCATAATAAAATCATAGAAACACGAAATCAAAGTATGTAGGTACCGAAGAACCAAAACAATTATAATACCAGCACCTTAACGTGTGCAACGATCACAAATCTAACTATCATATATATAACCCTAACCAAACGTGCACAAGACTAATCCATGACAACACTCACTGATCCATTTTCCTTAATTAGTTTAATCTCAAATCCAATCCTAGAATCTTTCATGCCTTGACGTTTACCATCCAAATTTATCTCAAATTCAATCGAGATATAGTTCTTTATTCTAGTGTTTTCCAGTTTTGGTATTCGAGTACAAGAATCCGAAACTAGGAGCATTCACATCTCAGGCCGTACGCTCCCAAGTACAAATAATCCAAGTTAAGATTCCTACCAAACATACATATCTAAGGTCCTCAATAACAGATATTTGTTCCACACTTAACAAGCCAATCCCCACAGTCCGAGAACCCTCTCCCGGCACGAGCTCAATAGGAGCTCTGATACCATCTGTGACGACCCCACCTCCCCCTAAGGCGTACCAAAGGGTTCGGCGGATCGCCTGCCCAACTCTCGCCAGGACTCACTCACTCGTATCACGTGCATACATCCATAGACAATAAATAACATCGCAATTCAAGCCTATAATTTACATTGATGCACAATCAAGATACAAAACCTCAATATACCCAAACTGGTTCAAAGTGTATACAATCCAGATACAAAACATTCTATTCGAGTAATAGCGCGAGTACAAGTCAAAAGTCAAAAACAACTAGTCTACGCTAGTCTTTACATATCTCACGCCTCGCTCGTACCCCTGAAAGGAAAACAAATGGAGTGGAATGAGCTAAAAGCCCAGTGAGGTTCCAAATAGCAAATTGACCATTATTTATAAGTACAAGTTTTCGATATAGCAAAGTAACGAGCATGAAGAGTTCATAAAAGTGAGCAATAACACGTCAAGTAGCAATCTCAAAATGATCGAGTATAAAAGTTTTTAGAAGAAACAATAATCCAATAAACAATAATCATTCCAAAGCATGAGGATACGGATGGCTCTCAGGAGCCAAATTCCCCTTTGCATCACCAGAGCTTGATCAAGTAATAGTTGACACTCCGTCAACCTTCAAGTAAGTAACCAATCCAGTAGAGCACCACTTACACTACTCTCCGTCCACCATTCACACCCCCTACTGGGCCCAAAATCCTCAATAAATATTGGTGGTGATACTCGAGTATACCGATTAGTCGAGGAGATATCACTCCACTCGATAAAACGAAAGACCCATGGTTCGTTACCCAATCGACCAAGCCCTTGCCGGCTCGACTCGATTAACTAGCCAATGGGGTTTGGGGTCCCCAAAAGTCGATGAGGTAACACTCCAATCGACTGAATTAAAATAAAAGTATGGAGACGGGAATGAGAGGCACCTCCCACTCGGATAGAGTGTGGTACATACTACCGCTCCACACTTACAAATCAAGTACAAGTATATCAAGTTAATTGCAACAATAAACAAGTAGATATCTTATTAGGGCAAGTGCGATAAAGTACACCCTTACCCGATCAACAAATCTCGTATCAGGTATTTCATGGATCAAGTATTAAAACAAGTGTCAAGTTCAACCAGATATTTGGAAGCACTCACCAAAAGTCTAGTGCCTCTCAAAAACACGTTCAGGTCCAACTCCTTGGTTGGAGTCCAAATCTGCGATAAAATATCATTTACGAATGTAAAATTTTCTAGAGTTCGAAACATAGGAGTTTCGTTTCAAGAAAATCAAGTAAATGCAATTCGTTTAAGTAGTATTCAAGATACTTATCAAATTCTAAGAAATTCATGCTCGCTCTTAAGACTTTGAAACTTGGAAACAATTATACTTTGAAATACCATTTGGGTCGACGAAATGGAGAAAAGTATATCTATTAGTTATAAATTTCATTTTTCCAAGGGTACAAGGTCGGCCAAGTTCTAACTTATATACCTCGATAAAAGAAGGTGCAATATCCTAGATGGTTCAAGTGGTATTCGCTCTCAAACCTTACTCAAGTCGCAAGCATATCTACCTAGTTCTCGAGCGTAAATTTGGGCAGCACGCCCTTTGTATTTACCTATTTTCTAGCCATTTATGGCTTCATTCTTTTCCTCAATCAAACCCAAAGTTACACACAACATAATCTCATTTCATTAGCCGTCCAATAGGCTCAAGGTCATACAAGTACAAAATCAAGCTAAGAACATGTGCGGAAATGAAGTTTAAGTTAGGAAAAAAAAGGCAGATTTGACATTTTTTTTCGTAACAGACACAACCGGAGCTACGCTTATCGGATTAGGGTGAAATTTATACCATTGCGAAGCTAAGACAGAGAGCTATAACTTTGATGAAGACTACTTAGTCCAGTTCTCATCCTGACTAGGTCAAAGTTACCAAAACAACCCCAGATGTTTCAGTTCGAAGCTCACTGTGAAATTCAACCAGCAGTCCTGATTCATTCAATCATATCTCAGTACACACAACTCCGATTCAGGTAATTCCAAAGCTATTTGAAAGCTAAGATACAAGGCTATAATTCTTAAGAAGACATCAATAACCAAATAAGTAGTATTCCCAGTCAAACTAACCAATTACAGAAGCTGATTATCAGTTTCGGACAGAAACAGGGCAGCAGGGGTATTTCGGTCTTTTCACAGGCTACGGAGGTCGGATTGGGTTGAAATTTTGTAGGCAACCATAAAATATCATTCTCTACAACTTTCATGTTTTGGGCTAAGGCTGGTTCGGTCTCTAACATACTCAAACAGAAACAGGCAGAACTGAACCATAAGAAACCGATATTCTGGAAATTTGCTCCATTCAAGGTATAACTCTCATTTTAAGCTTGAAACCAGCACTACAACCTCATATACAAGCTTATATACATCATATACCATCCATACAGCAAGTATAAGAAGAAAATCATTCAAACCCAAAGCTGAAATTTTACACTACAAAGCTGGAATTGACCAAATCTACTACTAAACCATGAGATCTACCCAACAAACCATAACTTTCACTTGTAAACCATTAAGTAGTACAACCATGAACTAATACCTTCCTTACCTAGTATTGGAGAAGCACAACAGCCTCTAGGAAGCTTGAACCACCAAAACTCTCCACTCCAAGATGGCAATCCACCTTTCTAAGCAGCTTCCATGGATTATTTGGTGAATCTATCGGTTAGTTTGCAAGATTGAGCAAGAAATCAAGATGGAATGAAGTGTTTCTTTCTCACCTTTTCTCTCCTCACTCTCACAGCCAAATGTGCAGAAATGAAGAAGAAATGCAGCCCAAGGAAAGATAAGAAAGCAAGAAAAAGGCTTGGTCAAAGTTTAACACATGTCACAATTTGATTGGTGGTCAAAATTTTCTTTTCTCTCTCTTGTTTTTTTGTCCAACTTTTCGGCTGCTTTATCAGATATTTTGGGGTTGATTTGACTCAATTAAGAGCAAGGATATTAAGGTAATAAAGTGGTGTTCACATGGTGCACTCACTCGGTAACAAACGGTGCACGTCGATTCTACCCGTTTTTCCTTAACTCGCACGTACTAGGATTTTTACTTATAATTCACTAACTTATTATTCTCACTTCTAATCTCATATTATTTCTCATCTAAAACTCACTCTTAATTACTAAATTTAGTACACAAACCTCCACACTTAATCACATTATCAAAATACGTGAAAACTCTAATTTACCCGAACTATGAAACTAAGGGTAAAACTCTTAATTCTATTCTTTATTCTAACCCTTGAGGATGTAAATAAGTAGTATAGCTATAATAAGGTAATGTATTTCAAATAAAAAGGAATTTTAAGAAAAATGTGATGAATTTTACAATTCCATAGAATAAAATTAGGGTTTTGAGTCAACTATGAGGGATTTAATCACAACCTGTTAGTCACAAGTAAACTAGGGTTTTAAAGTACAAGTAGGGTTTCCAGTCTTTAAAATAAAACAATGTTTTAAAACAAAAATAAAATAAAGAAACTGTAATATCCTCTTTGAAACTAAACAAAAACATTATCCTAAAAGTCGGGGTATCACAAAAGGAATGGTATAAGTTAGGGTTTTTTTTGTGCATACTAGGGTTTTTGGTGTGTTTTTGTGCACTTTGGTAGTATGATCACTTGGTGAGGTATGTGTACTAAATTTGGTGGTCAATAGTGAGTTTTAGGTAAGAAAAAGTGTGATTAGAAGTGTTAATAATAAGTAAAAACACAAGTACGCGCGAGTTAAGGAAAATCGGCTTGAACCGACGTGCACCGTTTGCTACCGATTGAATACATCACTTGAACACTACTTTGTTACCTTGTCTTAATTGAGCTAATTAGTCCTTAATTAACCCTTAAGTCAGCCACCATTATTGACTAAGGAAAAGAAAGATATTTTGGTGGAAATATTTGTGATTGTGCCATTTGTCAAAAATCCATCCAAGGGACAAAGACCCTTTGACCAAGCCTTTCTTAGTCTTCCTCTTGTAAACATTGAACCAAAACCATTTCATTTTTCATTGTCTTTGCCGAAAATAGAGAGAGGAAAAACAAGGAGAGACTCCATCTTGCACCTCACTTCCTTGCTTGAATCTTGAGTTTCAACCGTTAGTTTTGCAAACTAGTCCATAAAAGTGGATCTCTAAGGAAGCTTAAGGGTTTTTATGGAGTGATTTGGGAAGATAAAGGTGTTGGTACCCTCTTTGCATAGGGTATAAGGTATTTATGGCAAGAAATCTCTCTTTACTTCTAATACTAGCATCCTTGTGGTTTAGAGTTGCAAAATATGTAGGTTTATGAGACATATTATGGTTTGAAGTGATGTGATGGAAATTTTCAGTTTTTGTAGTGAATTTTCTGCTAATATGTGATACTTGAGAGTTTCCATGTTTTGATAACTTTGCTATGTGAAAAATTGAAGTTTTATAGGCTAGTTTAACTTGCCTAAAGGATTTTCCAGCTTAGGGTATAATTTCCAGCATTGATGATGAATCTGCCCTATTTCGGACCTAAATATTCGTCCATGATAGAGGCCGAATCAGGTCTTGCTCAAAACATGAAAGTTGTAGGGAATAGAGTTAAATATCTTCTTGTAAATTTTCAACTCAATTGGAGTACTGTAGCCTATGAAATGACTAAATTACCCCTGACTGCCCAAATACCCAATTTAACCTACAGTTTTCTGTTTTCTCTGAGATTGCACATTTTGACCTTGAAAATGCAAGAACTGGGTGTTGAGGTCTTCATAGGAAATATATTTCTCTGTCTTAGCTTCGAAACGGCATAAAGTGTACACCAATCTGATAAGCGTAGCTTTAGCTGTGACCAAAATGCCGGAAGACGTCAAACCTGTTACTTAGTTATTCTTCTTTAATACTAGTTCCAGCTTTGATTTTGATAGTTGTATTGCTAGACTTGTCTTGTAATTGGATGACATTGAGCCTAGTTGAAGGACTATTGTGTTAACATTTTTATGAACTTGTTATGCTTGCTACTTTGCTACTTTGATACGCTCACTTTTAAATAATGGTCAACTTGCTATTTGGAACCTCACTGAGCTTTAGCTTACCCTTTTCCGTTAAATTTGTTTTCCTTACAGGGGATACAAGCGAGGGCGTGAGACTGGTACAGGCTAGCATAGTCTAGTTTTTTGAAAATTTTACGATTGTACTCGCGCTAGTGCTTGATTAGGACTGAATGTATCTGGAACTCATATCTTTTGATATATTTGTGATTGTGTGGATGATTGAAATAGAAATGAATGTATTTGTACGTTCCAAACTTGGAAACTATTATTTCTTTTATTCTTGAGATTGCAATCTATTTTCTTGAAGTGAGTGAGTGAGTCCTGGTGAGTGTTGGGCAGGCGGTCCGCTAAACCCTGGGGTAAGCGCTAGGAGGAGGTGGGGTCATCACATAAACTAGTTATAGCTATCAACAAGGTCTGATAGTCAATTTTTCCTTACTTTGTCTGTAGTTAAGGTACAACCATTAACTACTTCCCTAATAAAAAATTAACCCTGGTTACGATCGTAGGATTCAAACTCCCAATTGCAGTAAAAACTATAAAAACCTAGTCTTAACCTACAAACACACTACAAGGGTTTATTTAGATTAGATTGTATGTTTTCCTGACAAAACCCAATCATGTCAGTCACCACTAAGATTAAAAGAGTCAAATAAGTACGGATTGAACTATTTTAATTGGTAATAGATTATTTGGTTCAATCAAATATCGGATCCTTGATATTCAACTAAACATAGCAATCATAAGAAATTTTTCCAGAAAACACACAAATATCAATGAATAAAGAAACAATAAAAATTAATTCGATATCACAATTGTTTGTAGAACCAAATCTTCAAATTATCCTCTGACTAGAAAATAGAGTTTGCTCTTTATGGAGAAAACCAATTAAAGAAAAAGTCGATGTACAGCTAGAGAAAAAGAGAAAAAATTGAACCTAATTCTAATGTCTTTTCCTATTTTTATAGCTGTCAAAAACATATTCAAGTTTCTCTAGGAAAAGAAGATGAAAATAAAAAACACAAGAAAACTAATAAATTTCCTAATAGAGTTGAAAATCTGCGTATGGAAAGGAATATTAGATCAGTAGGAATATGAATTGGCATTGACAATTTCAACACGTCAAAATCCCGAACTTTTGGACTTCTTTTAGATGTGCCCACGTCTAACTAGATAGAAGTCTTCTGGAAAACACCATTGACTCCTTTTTCCCTTTTTTTATAGCTATCAAAAATATATCCAAGTTTCTCTAGGAAAAGAAAATAAAAATAAGAAACACAAGGAAACTATTAAACTTCCTAATAGAGTTGAAAATTTGCGTATGGAAAGGAATATCAGGTCAGTAGGAATCTGAATTGGCATTGAAAATTTCAACGCTTCAAATTCCAAACTTTTGGACTTCTTTTAGACATGCCCACATCTAATTACATAGAAGTCTTCTAGAAAACACCATTTGACTTCTTTTCACTCTCAATTCCTATAAGTATCACCTAATGCAAAATATGAATAGAATCCATCAATTAACACAAGATTTGGTCAAGACAAAGAGGAAATAGCTATGAATTTAATCACTATTATGTACCCTATCAATTTCTCCCACACCTAAACTATGTTTGTCCTCAAACATATCATATCTCAGAAGTACAATGAAGATAACAAACATTTTGCGGCATAATACACCAGCACAACCATCGCTTTTCTTCAACAATTTCATCAAAATCAGAAAATTCTAGATTCAACAATCCTCACATGGATTTTAACGAATACATTCATCACTTCAAAACTGTTTTAGGGTATAAATAAACTCTCAAATCTAGCACAATGGAGTGCATTCATAGTTTGCTCATATATCACATCTCACCAACCACTGTGAATTCAATGCAAAAATTCAAGCGGCTTTAACAAGGTTTGTAACGGAGCATTGGGCAAGAGGTAGGATAAAAAAAAAGTAAATTTAAGTGTAACTATATCAAAAGGATGTGAAAAAAATTTGACTACATGAATTTAATTGCCAACTTTGCAAATATTTATTGCTCCAAGGTATAATTTTATCAAATCTAACAAGCACAAAAAAAAAAAAAATTGCTAGGGCCATTGCCCAACAATCACAACACAACAAATAGTTGCATAATCACTTCACCACTTTTTTTATTCTTGGGTGCTTCTCTGTTTTCTTCAATTTTTTCTTTCTTCTTTTTTTTCAACTTTTCTTTCTGTTTTTCTTCTTCTTTTTTTCTAGCTCGACATAAACAACCTTGAAAACTATATGCTTGTTAGTATTTGCCTTTCCCATCATCACTTTGCAATAATATTTTGAACATTCATGCAATGAGATTAAACATCCTTTTAATATAAGATTCAACAAGAAAGTTTAAACAAAGAGGTCTCAAGAAACAACTATGGCTATTAAACAAAGAAAAGGTTAAGACTCAAAATGGGCTCACTAATGATAAATAAAAAAAAGGTGGGATTTTAAGAAAGTCAAAAGGGTTAATCCTAGTGCCCTTGTCAGTTTGATGCATCAAATTCAGCAAAAATGTGATCTCGACATGCATAACAGAGCAAGTTCTAAAATGACAAAATCATATGTGACAACCACTCAACAAAAGAAAAAAGAACAAATATGGATAAAATGCTCATTAATAGGCTCAAAATCTCACAAAAGGGTTAAAATATGTCAAATATTGCATACTCGTCATTTGAATCTATTCTCAAGAAAATAAGATACTTAGCTAGTATAATCATATATCATAGCCAAAAGAAAGAAAAAACTAGCAAAAAGTTCAAAAATTTCAGCAATATTAGACATATAGGGCACATCTATCTAACATATTCCTTCCACCATACCGAAATCTTACATTGTCCCCAATGTAAGAAACAAAGAACAAAATAATAAAAAGGGGACAAAGAAACTTTCCTGAACAAGGAGGAGAAAGCAGCAAAGTTAAGTATGTGGTACAAAAGGTAGGGTGAAACCAATAGAATGACAGTAGTTGCCAAATTCTTCAATCACTTTAGACACAGGTACACCTAAAATATAGGAAGCCTTTTGGTCAAAAAATTTCAGCATCATCAAACTGTAGCGTGATTCAAAAGCATGGGCACGTTCAGTCGATCACTAGTCTTCTGAAAAATCTGAACCTGTCATGAGAACTCAACAGGCAATTGAGTGCAGGCACGCCAAGTCTAATAGTAGTCTTCTATCCATCAATGCAATAAAAGTAACCAAAACACATAAGTAACAAGAAACAATAATACCTAAGATAAAAATAAAACAAACTAAAAATCAATTGGATTATCTCTTAATAAGTGCCTTTGTTTAATATCTTTGGTTAGACATGGCCATATTTTCTTAAGAAGGATGAAATCTTTCAACTTTTTTCATTGCTTCCATCATGTACTCCTAACGTCTCTTGGTCTCTTTGCTTAGCCTATGTGTAGTTATCTCAAGCTTAGAATAAAAAATTAATTCACATATATGTGAAAAATGAGCCATAAACTAGCAAAAATACCTGAAAAATAAAATAAAAGAAAACAAATACATCAACACCAATGCTTGACAACAGTGCCAAAAATTGACAGTGTCGAATCTGTTCAATAATAAAACTTAAGAAAATGTAAATTTGCGTATAGTAGTGAGTAGGATCGTCTCCACAAGGATTGGAAGAAATTTGTTTCTTTCCGAGCAAGAGTGAATGGAGGGCTTTGAATGACTAAAATAAATAATTAAATGGAATTAAACTAAAATTAAATCAATAAATAGCAAAGCTCTAGTTAAATGAGTAACTTTTAGAGATGGTTCACATAACTGATCATTCATGCAATAATAAATTCAATCATTCATTGATAAACTAGTTATAGCTAACAACAAACTCTGATAGCCAACTTTTCCTTACTTTGTCAGCAGTTAAGGTATGATCATTAACTACTTTCCTAATTAACAAATAACCTTAGGTATGATCATAGGATTCAACCTCCTAATTGCAGTAAAAACTAGAAAAACCTAGTTCTGACCAATAAAAATGCTATGAATTAAATTATTTAAATTAGATCGTATGTTTTCCTGACACAAACCCAATCATACCAGTCACCACTGGATTAAAAGAGTCAAATAATTACGATTTAACTATTTCAATTGGTAGTTGATTATCTAGTTCAGTCAAATATCAGGCCCTTGACATTCAAGTAAACATAGCAATCATAAGAAATTTATCCATAAAACACACAAATACCAATGAATAAAAGAAACAAAACAAATTAATTCGATCTCACAGTTGTTTGTAGATCCAAATCTTCAAGTTATCCTTTGCTTAGAAAATGGAGTTTGCTCCTTATGGAGAAAACCAATTAAAGAAAAAGTCGACGTATAGCCAGAGAAAAAGAGAAAAAGCTAAACCCTAATTCTAATATCTTTTCCTATTTTTTATAGCTATCAAAAACATATCCAAGTTCTTCTATAAAAAGAAAATAAAAATAAGAAACACAAGGAAACTAATAAGCTTCCTCATAGTGCATGAAATCTATGTATGGAAAGAAACATCGGATCAGTAGAAAACCGACTTGGCATTGGAAATTTCAACGCATCAAAGTCTCGAACTTTTCGGACTTCTTTCGGACGCGCCCACATCTAACTGGATAGAAGTCTTCTAAAAAACACCATTTTGACTCCTTTACACTCCCAATTCCTACAATTATCACCAAATGCAAAATATGAATATAATCCATCAATTAACATAATATTTGGTCAAGATAAAGAGGAAGTATTTACAAATGTAATCACTATTAGGTACCTTGTCAACCCAACTATCCATTTAGTTTGTAACGTTAACTTTCAGTCACTTAATTCCATCTGTTAAGACAAAGCACAATAGTTGACCTTTGACCCATTTAAAAATTGCCCTACTAACTAACTAAAGCCTTGTTGAAACTTATATGACAAGAATACACTTTTCACGTGTTTTATGTACTCCCTCCATCCCTTTTTATAGTCTTGATTTCTATTTTGGATTGTCCAAATTATTTGTCATGGTCTTAAAAGGGAAATGAAAAAAAGACTAACCTCCCAAGTTTACCCTTTGTTTAATTTCTAAAGGGAGCATTAAAGTTTTGTTTCAACATTAGTTGATCCAACAAACTAATGTAAAATTCAAAAACAACTAACAAAATTTGAATCTAAGTTAAGGGGTAATCATGGAAAGAGTTATTTGATGGTTGGTCAAATATTAAATTTTTTAAACTATGTGCAAAGTTGACCATGACAATTTGATATTAACTGTTAGTTATTATTCCATTTCCGTTAGTTGTGCTAAATTTGCCCAAAATCACAAACTTTGGGGAATAGATTTGTTTTTACCTAAACATTGTAAACCAATTTGACACATGGACTAAACATTAGGACCAAACTACAATTCTCCCTAAAATTTAAAGAGGAAGACCTCGTGGCCTCACCTTAGTTATTTTTACCTATAGTAGGTTCCCTCATCATTGCCATATAAGATTCTCTAGTGGTTTCCATATCACCACAAATCTTGGCCACTCTCTGCTGGGTTTCAAACTTCATAGTTAAGTGATAATTAGAGAGAATAGTTCTCAAGGCATTCAAAGTAGGTAGTCCTAAGATCATCCTGTGGGATGAAGGAGATCTTACAATTGCAAAGTTGATAGGGAGGGTTTGCCTTAGCATGGACATGCCAATAGTGACTGTAAGGGTAATCATCGCCTCAAGGTGAATCTCTTGTCTCCCAAACCCTACATGTGGGATGCAAACTGGAGTGAGCTCAAAATGCTAAAGACCTATTTGTTGGAATGATCAATAATAAAAAAGCATCAATTGAACTGTCAAAGTCTACAGACTTTCTTTACCTTGCAATTATTAGCAATGACATCGATGATGATGGCCTCATGCTAGCTAGAAGTTAAAGGAATGGGTTGTTTGGACCCTATATGTTACACTTGAGCTGGGCTCCAACTAATCAACCCTGCCTACTAGGAGTTCCTCTTCTAGGAAGTTTGGCTATCTCCTCCTGTCGGTCCTCCAGCAATGATGATCAGCGAAGTTTTGTCCTGATCAAGGAAAGGATCTTGGGATGGAGCACACCACTCTTGATAATTGCTTTTGTCCTCCTGATGATCGTCTTTGTGATCCTCCTGACGATTGTCTCGCAATTGACTCGCCTATCTTCCCTTTGTTCATCCCATCAATTATTTTTTACTAACTGCTAGAGGTGGTCTTGTTGAATGAGATGTTAAATCTCCTTCGTCAAATCGTTACAACTTTCGGTCTAATGTCCAATGTCCTGATGGTAAGCACAACACAAATTGGCATTCTTTCTCTCTCTCTTTTCTACCATCTTCGAGACAGGCCGACCCAGGTTGTTTTGCTCCATAACGGTGAGAATGTTGAAAATGGGGGTTTGCCCTTTTGAATCCAATAAAAAATGCTCTTTCAGTCTTGGCTACTAGAGGGGCACCCTAAGCTACTAAACCTGGCTTTTCTCCTTCTCCCATTCGTTGTAGCCTTGACAACAACAGCTGTGACAGTAAGCCCTTTCTAGTAGGTTGTCTAGAGTCTAGGGCATATCATCATGGAGATCGGTGTGGAATTTTTCAATCTTAAAACCATGGACAAATGCAGTGATAGTAACTTGTTCATTGGGTTTGGGCACTTACAAGCTCTCCTTCGAGAAGTGCGTGAGGTACGATCATAGAAACTCGTTAGGTCTCTGCTAAATATATTCATGAGATGTGCCAATGTCTTGGCAAGAGCTTGAGAGAATGCAAACCTCAGGATGAATTGCCTCATTAGTTCAGCAAAGAAATCAATCGATATTGAAGGAAGCTGGCTATCATTTTTGAGGATTGCCCTGTAAAATTCAACTAGTTATTTTTTCAGGGTTTTTCCTATTTTTATTCTACTTTTAATTATTAATTAGTAGTTATTATTAATAAAATGGCCAGCCGTATTAGCTAATTAAGCCATTAGTTCAGTAGTTTAATTGGAATCCAAGTTCAATTCTAAATTAGCTAGTTAAGTGACATATTCCCAATCCCATTTGGATTTGGATTAGTTAGGACTTTACCTTATAAATAGGTCTTATTCTCCGTAAGGTTAGGGATTTGATGAATAAAAATTGAGAGTTTTCTTTTGATTCCTTCATAACTTTCCTTTAGTTTGTCTGGGGTGTGTCACGACAAATTCAGCTTGGTTTATCAATCAAGAATTGCACTTGATTGTAACACTTTCTATAATCAACCTAGGTTTGCTAGCTCATCTATTTGTAGGTTGAAATAGTATCAACATGTTCGCAACTATGCCAATCATCAAGCTTGCGTAATAGATTCCATAATCAAATGAGCTTGCAATTGATTTAAAAAAATCTATAGGCATTTATCACTGAACAGACTTTAGTACCAACAAATAATAGGTATGAAGATTTCATGCCAGGAATATGATTTTCTTTCCTCAATAATGTCGCGCTCCATTATTGAAAACCCTTTTCTTATAGAACTCCTAGTCTTTCCAAATCATAGAATGGATTCAGGACTAAATTTATGAGAGGGGAGGGTCAAGGTTTTACCTTTAAGAATCCCAACATCCGGCAAAACCAGTTGCGAGGTTTATTCTTTTAATTTTAAGACCAACAACGAGTCAATTCAAGCTATACACATAACGTGCATTTCAATTAACAAGGGGAAAAAATCTAATGCTTAAGCATGCATAACAAGTAAATAAGCAAATAAAACAAAGTGATTAATTACAATAAAGTAAAATTAACAAAATTACATAAGCCTATGTCCAATAAGAGTTATATCATCTCTAAAAGAGAATATCAAAACTAATTGAAAACTATTAAACTAATAGTTAGCTAACTTATGCCTAGGAGCTCAATCGAAAACACCTAAAAATAAAATGCTAGGGTCAAATAAGAAAACAAGAAAAATGAAGGGATGGGGTCATCATCAGAAGCTTAGATAAAGGACTAAAATTGGAAATTTCTAAGTCGGTCCTCTTCTCCATCAAGGCAGAATGTCTGCCATTGCCGACGCTTCTTCTTTTGTCTTAGCAATTACCAACAAGCTGTGTTGCCTCCACTTCCTCACACATAATCACACAACAAAAACACAAAAATTTTCTCGAAAAAATATGATGGAGTGTAGGGACTGATACTCAGTTTTAGTTTACAAGAGCATGAAGAAATGAGGAGGCATGAAATAGAAACAAAGGCGTAGAGAGTTAAACAGTGAGAAGCTAAAGGAAGGCATGATTTTAGGAGCATGCCTTTACTGGATATCCGCAAATTCTGCAAGAGCTGAGGACCATTGCAGCTAAAGATTCTAGGAGGGACACGTGTCTTAAGCTCGTTGGTCACGTTGGAAGTTAGTTAGTTTAGGTAATGATATAAGCGTGGGGAGCTTTTGTAATGATTCATTGTGACAACCCCACCCCCCCTAGGGCATACCCAAAGGTTTAGCGGATCGTCTGTCTAGCTGTCGCTAGGACTCATTATAATAAATTCTCAAAATAACCTTTCAGACTTCCAAAATAACGTTAGAGTTCTACAATACAACCAAAATTCAAACTTAATTATAAACCAAAAGTGAGATGAAAGATCCACTACCAAATATCAAAATACAATCTGTCTACCAAAAGTACATGTGCAAGAGGATCGAGCTTACTCGCTTAGGACCTCAAATCCTGTAAGGAAAACAAACAAATGGGATGAGCTTACACCCAGTGAGATTCCCAAACAAACGCCCAAGCAAAACATGAAACACCACAGTTTGGCATTAGCAGTATAGCACATTGGATAAAATAATAAACATGCTCAATGCAACAGTTAACCATTCAAATCATGGAAATATTACATTTAACAATTTCACATACTTTGCATGGTAATAAACAGTCTCAAGGTATTAGTTAATTATTCAAGATGCAAGAATTCAATCATTTAAAGGATACGAGCTCACTTAGAACCGTTTCATTCATCATTACTACTCCTCCGCCCATCACTTCCTTACAACCTCCGAAATTTGAATAATCCCCTACATTGATCATTTCATTTCATTCATCAGCCATTACTCCACCTGAATTTGTGGTAATACTCGAGTATACCAAAATAGTGGCCCAGGGTTACCAACCTACCCGATCGAGTCCTATACTGGATCGAATAGGCTAGCGAGGAAGGGTAAGGGCACAGTTCAGCCGATGCGATAAAGTACACATGGCTTACATTCATGCACAAGTAATATTTAATCATTTTACCATTGTAAAATTCACATTTACTTAGGTCGAGCGTGGTAAAGTACACACTCATCTATAAATAGTAAAGCGATCATTGAAATATATTTAACTGTCAAACAAACCAATAACAACACCATAAAGCCATTTAATTGACAAAATACAAGGAACACTCACCGTTAAAGATTGATTAAGCTTCACTTTCCGGGTTAAACCCTTGATCACTTTCAATTCCTGAGGTATAATACAACCAATCATTCAGGTATTCTTAATGTGAATTCTAATAAGTTATTTAGAGTTTTTAGGATTCTCTAAACATAGTTCAACTAATCCAAGCAGCCTAGTACTCTTAAAACTTCCATTTGATTCACATTTTTAAAATTAGGAATTTTATGTGCAGCCCCAAACATAAGTTCTAAAATATAAGGAGAGAAGTTTTAAGCGTCAAAATCTCACCAATTTAAGGTTTAAATCACTAGAAACCAAGTTCCTTAGCTTATCAAACAAGATGTGAAATTCCAGCAACCCTTTCTTACATTTCTCTTCGAGATTTATCAAGTTTATCAGCTCAAAACAAGGGAAATATATATGTACACCAAAATTAATGTCTTGTGAGGTGTCTAAGCTAAGATTAAACCATTTTCAACCCAAAATTTAAAGATTAAGGCTAGTGAACTTTTCATTTATTCCCTCTAGGCTAAACCAGATTCCAGTCAGCTTGTTGTTTAAATTTTCTCAAATTTCACCTGCTTTTCAAGTCTCAAAATCAATAAAATGTACATGAGAGACAAGCAAAAGGTGATATAATATGTTTTACACGAGATTACAGCCAATTATCATTGAATTTTCGGAAATAACATGAGAGTTTCAGCCTTCACTCTCTCGGCCAGTAAAATAGATTTTTCAGCAAAGTTACTATAAAATTTTCAACAAAATTTCCAACTTTTGCTCGTTTAAAACACCAAACACACAACATACATTCTATCCAACATACAATAAAGCAAGTGACATGTAATTTCAGCAAATAATTCCACCAAGAAACCACAAATAAATCTATCACTGGCTAAACAAAATTTTCAGCAATTTACCAAGACATATTACATGCTTTCTATGCAAAGGAATCCAGCAAAATTCTCAAGTATCAAGCCATCTTTCACAGGTTCAAGGAAACTGAAAATTTAGTAAGAAACACGAAATTTCTCTTCACAAACCCCATTCTTTTCTGCCCAAACTCAACATGCATCCCGAGAGCTTGAATGTAGCAGAAGAAGGAAGAGTTTTAAGACCATTTTTACCTCTTGATTTTCACAAAACAAAGCTGAAATGAAGCAAAATCTTCCTTCTCACCCTCGGTTCCCTTTCCCTCGGTTTCAAGGATGCAATAGAGCAAAGTTCCCTTAGCTTTTTCTTTCTTCCTATCGACTTCAAGACAATGGAAACGGAGCAAGTTTTCTCAAGCATCTCTCAATTTTTTTTTTCTCTTGGATTAAAACTTTGGAAATTGGAAGGAATTCTCTCAACTCTCAAACTCTCTGTGACGCCCCCACTTCTCCCAAGGGCGAATCCAAGGGTATCGGCGGGACGCCTGCCCAACGCTCGCCAGGACTCGATACGATCCATAATTCAAAACTATAAATACTTCAAATACTTCAATTACATAATTAAAGTACTCCAAAACATTTCACACTTACAATCAGATAGCCCTCAAGCTTAATACAATCCAAAAGAATATGTACTACAACCATCCGTTATAATACAACTTAAGATCTTCAAAAGAAAGCAATCTAGTACTATTCACGGGCACTCTTGGTTTCGGACCCTGTAAAAGAAATCCACGACGTGGTATGAGCTACACAACCCAGTGAGATTCCAAAACACTTTAGCAGTTCTAATAAATCAAGTAAAGAGAGCATACCACATGTATGGTTCGGGGTTGCACATTGGTACATGAACATGAGACAAATATCAGTATACGAATACTTTGAACATATCACAGGTATGACTCAAGATTTGCACGTTGGCACATTTGCATAAAATGGTTATTACTATGCAAAGTTAAACACACATTGAAGGATACGGTGTTCCAGTGGAACCATTTCGGTTATCTGCACCTTATGACTTCCGGATCCCCTCGATTTGTCTGGCCATCACCTTATCCCTCCAGTGGTAATACTCGAGTATACCGAAACGGTGGCTCAGGGTTCCAACCTACCCGATCGAGTCCAGTCCTGGATCGAGTAGGTCAGTAACCAAGAGCAGGACCCAAGTTCAGCTTAGAGCTTACAACTTGCACATGTAATCACGTAAACCGATGAACGGTAAAAATCTATCATTTTGGGTAGGCCGAGGGAGATAAAATACACACTCGCCCTAAAATGATGGACAATTCCATATGAGTAATTATAGGTAACACTTAACATCTAAACTGATGTGAGACGGATCTAGACGAACACCAAGTTTGGATGTTTTGCGGAACTTTGACCCTTCTAGAATCACGAGCCACGAACTAAGGAGATTCCTTAACCCACGACTAGCAAATTTAGTGAACCAAAAGTATGGATAGACGAACGCCACAATCAAGGAGACTACTTGATTGATAAGTTCAATGAACAGTTTGAGATTAATTCTCAAGTATTCAAAGGAAATTCTCTTGAGGCAAGAGAGAGTGAAATAACTCACATATATTTTATAAAATCTGAATTCTGTCCCTAATGAATGAAAACCTAGGCTATATATAGCCTTACAAGACAAAACCCTAACTCGGCTAGGCTAGGCCTTTGGCCCGATTCCACTACTCAAATCCACTATCTAATGGTCAGCTTATAATTGATCCAATGAAGGCTTTAAGCTGGCCCAACATAACCCAATAAAAGCTAATTAACCAACTTAAGTTATAGTGAGCCTAGACTCTATAAATCGGATCCAACTCAACATGAGGTCTTGGACCGAATTTATTCCTAGCAAATAAAATAGAAATCTAGAAAATAAACTACTAACTATTACTAAAAGATTCAATCTCTTGCAGCCCAAAACATGGCCCATAAGCGGCCCATATTTCGTATCATTCCCCCCCTCTTAAAAAAAAGATTTGTCCTCAAATCGTGTTTGGAAATGAATGGTACTACAAGAGTTGGCTGTATCAAACTTCAAATCTCCACATATTGGCTCTCTTAGAATGGATGATACTTGCATACGTCATGATTATTGTAATTCGGTGCACATGTCTCTTGGTTAGCTTGAAAATGCTCACAATCTGCCATGGAAAACTCAAGGCTTGACTCCAACCACTCCAAAGCTCTCTAATCAGTCCTGTGTCATGAATGGTCGACTTTGGACCTACACAATAAATCACACGATTAGCATTTGTAGGTATAAAATCACTTGATAGCTTACCATTCACATTCACAAGATAAGGATCTTCATAGTGATGCTCAATCAGGTTAGAAAAGTCCCGGACATGATTTTGCAAAGTTACAAAATTCATTGCAAGTTGTTGTTGGTATGGCCTATCTTGCACAAATGGAGTAAGATCGAGATAGGCAGTTTCTGAACCTTCAAATTGAAGAATAAAATCAGGTTGTAAGGAATCAGAATTTGGACCAATGAGGAAAGGATTGTCACCAACAAAATAAGAAGGAAATTTATAACAAGTTTCAAGTGTAGAAACTCCCTTTGAAACTTCATTATTCCTCCCAACAAGCAAATCAGGCTCATGGTTGACGTTGAACATCAGTGGATGACAAAGAGAGACAACACTTAAGGTGCAAACTCCATGAAAAGTTTGATATTCACCAATGGATTTAGGCATAGAACATGCCAAGATCAACTCAATTTTTCCTTGCTTAACCTGCATAAAAGTAGAAACACTAAACAAAGTAGAGTCAAGATCGTTAGAAAAAACATATGATCTCACATCCTTTCTCACAATCAGCTTACTCTTAGAATTTTTAATCTCTTTTTCATGCTCAGTAGCTGACTTTTTCCCCTCATTATTCTCAACCTCTTTCTCCTTTTCAACTCCCTCGAATTTTACCTCTTCAGTCACAATTCTCTCCTCCAGCTCTTTCTTCATACTATAACGCTCATGCTCACTCTTCATGTATGCTAGATCAATACAAAGTTGCTTAGAGTTAAGCGACACAAGCCTGGTACGACGGCCATTAAATGTGAAGGAATACTTATTAGTATATCCATCATATTTGACTTCTCGATTAAACATCCACCATTGTCCCAACAGCACATGCGTCACTTGAATGGGAACCACATCACACAACACCTCATCCACGTATTGACCAATACGAAAAGGAACAAGTGTGTGCTTAGTAATCCAAATATCACCACTATCACTTTGCAACTTGTAAGGTCGAAGATGATCAATGGTTGGAAGATTCAATTTCTCAACCAAGACAGTACTTGCGAGATTAACTTCACAACCCTTATCAATGGCTAAGCTGCAAACTTTCTCCTTGATATGGCAACGTGTATAAAACCAATCATTTTTTTGAGCTTTGATGATTTCCAATTGCTCAGTTATCTCACGCAAGGCCACAGTATTTACTCCTTTAGGCACAAGATGGTGAAGCTCCAGTTGAGCATTCGTTTGTCTCATACTTTTATTACCTGCAAAACTCAACAAAAATTAGTAGAACAGTCCTCACTCGCTCCCTTACGTGTTTCCACTCGCACTCGTGTATATGGATGTCACTCTAATGGACTTACCAAATACCTTTACCTGTTGGGTTAGGTAGTTGAGAAATGCTGCTCAAGTCCAACAACCGTTACCAACCTTTCCACAAGTGTAATCACAAGAATGTAGGAGAAAATGTAGGAAAGTGTTCCTAGAATCTAGGAAGAGAATATAGGAGAGTTTCCTAAAGTGGATGAGAGAATATAGGAAAGGTCCTAAAAATGGATGAGAGAATTTTAGGAGAGTTTCCTAAAAAATGGTTGAGAGAATTTAGGAAAGTTTCCAAAAAAATGGATGAGAGAATGTAGGAAAATTTCCGAAAAAAAAAAAATGGATGAGAGAATTTAAGAAAGTTTCCTAAAAAATGTAGGAGAGAGAGTGTCCAAGTGAGTACAAAGAGTTATCCAAGTGCTTTACTTAGTTTCCTAATTGATTTTGGAAACAAGTTAGTTTTTTGGAAACCCTTTGAAAAATCCTTTTTCCTCTTGAACAACTTTTGGTAACCTTCTTGAAACAACTTTTGGTAATCTTCTTGAAACAACTTTTGGTAACTTCCAAATTCTACTCCAAGAACGATTGCACAAATCAGATTTGGTTTCCTATTCAAAACAATTCGGTTGCCACTTTCTTTCCTTTCCTTTTTTTTTTCTTGCCAACCGATTCCTCTTTTCTTTCTTTTTCTTTTCGTTTTTGTTTTCTGTTTTTTTTTCTTGACTACAACTATCGACCACGACACAAAACAAGGAAGTCCACAAATAATAACTACCAAGAACTCCAAGATCTTTCAAGAAATTTCAAGGAAGTTGTCAGGAACTTCAGAAATTTCAAGATTGTGATCAAGAATGCAAGAAGCTCAAGATTATTGTAAGTTCTCTTCAAGATTCACAAAATTCCAACAAGTTTTGCCAAAATTCAGATTTGAAAATCAAGTAAACAAGTTGGATAACACAAACAACAAGGCTGGACAGATTTGTATTCGGTGAACAGTAACGATGAACAGTGTCGGTGAACAGTGTTGGGGTGAACAGTACCGGGTGAACAGTACCGCTACTGTAGCGATGAACAGTACGATGCTACAGTACTTTTTTTTTTTTTTTGAATTGACACACAAACTGATTTGAAACAAGAGTATGTGACTCGAAACACAAAAGAAAAGAAGGATATAACCTGGTGGTTGTCGACTAGCTCTGATTACCAACTGATGTGAGACGGATCTAGACGAACACCAAGTTGGGATGATTGGCGGAACTTTGACCCTTCTATAATCACGAGCCACGAACTAAGGAGATTCCTTAACCCACGACTAGCAAATTTAGTGAACCAAAAGTATGGATAGAAGAACGCCACAATCAAGGAGACTACTTGATTGATAAGTTCGATGAACAACTTGAGATTAATTCTCAAGTATTCAAAGGAAATTCTCTTGAGGCAAGAGAGAGTGAAATAACTCACATATATTTTATAAAATCTGAATTCTGTCCCTAATGAATGAAAACCTAGGCTATATATAGCCTTACAAGACAAAACCCTAACTCGGCTAGGCTAGGCCTTTGGCCCGATTCCACTACTCAAATCCACTATCTAATGGTCAGCTTATAATTGATCCAATGAAGGCTTTAAGCTGGCCCAACATAACCCAATAAAAGCTAATTAACCAACTTAAGTTATAGTGAGCCTAGACTCCATAAATCGGATCCAACTCAACATGAGGTCTTGGACCGAATTTATTCCTAGCAAATAAAATAGAAATCTAGAAAATAAACTACTAACTATTACTAAAAGATTCAATCTCTTGCAGCCCAAAACATGGCCCATAAGCGGCCCATATTTCGTATCATAAACCCGTAAGAAATATGCCATAATTTCATATGAACACGGAATTCATGGTAATCAAATAACCAAGTAGTCAAGTAAATCTGTAAACAGTAGTAATCAAATAAATCGGTATACGATAGGTATTTATGATTAACGGTAAACGGTAATCGGTAATTGGTAATCGGTAGACATTTGTCATTTTAATAGGCCGCTATTGACCATTTCCCATATTTATCACTTAAGAGTTGAGGAGATTCACTCCAACCGACTTATGCAACCATAGCATAACTGATCATTTAAACACTTCACGTAAATATGCAATTCACATATTCCATGTCGAGTAATTCAAGTATACGTATTTCAAGTATTTCATGTCGAGTAATTCAAGTAGTCACATAAATATGCTTTTCAAGCATTTCATAGCAAGTAATTCAAGTATATGCTACTTACATATGCGTAAGTGTGATAAATATTTAACATGTAGCACTTAACACTTAACACGTGATGACCATAGAATGACCATGTCATAGACTTATGCAAATTACGTATTCCTATATGGAACACTCACCTATTGCAACAAGAGAGTAACTACTCAAACAGGTGTCTAGGCGTCCGCTTCGAGTTCCTCTTGAAGGTCCCCTTGAGTGCCTGAACAAATAAAAATCAACTATTACACACTATCGCTTAAAACCCTCTACTTATTGAGAAAGATTGTACCCATGTACAATCCAAGAATATTTCACGAGTACGAGTCCTAATCACATGCAAATCGAGACTCAAAAGTGGGGTTTCAAAGAATAAGAGAAATCGGGTTTTTATATTTGAAATCATGTGCAAAACATTTAAGTGATATCGAAGGAAAAAGGAGAATTCGAAAAACTCTATTTCCTTAAGTTTCGGAAATTTCTGATTGGATACGAGATTTTTGGAAAATCATATCTCACTCTCTACAAGTCCAAAATTGGAAAACTTGGTACCGTTGGAAATTACTTCCAAAGTACTAAAAGTTCTTAGAATACACTTTTCCATGAATCTAAGTGGAAGGTATTCAAAAATGGGCTTAAAGTTACTATTTCAGGTTACTTAGAGTTATGCCGGGGTTGGTTTTTCGCTAACTTTGGAAATTCGGTAAAATTCATACGTTGCAAACCAGCCTCCTAAATTTCTAAATCAATTAGAGTTACAAGTAAGGTTTAGTACAGAACAAGAGGATCAAGAATCGGAGTTTTGAGCACCGAGATATGGTCGCTCAAAGTTGGAGGAAAAAAAACGAAACTGTTAAGCTAGTTTCCAGATTTGAGTTCCAAACTTTGGGACTTTAATTTGGTAGCGAAATGGACTCGGAACGACACCAAATTTGGTATGATTACACTACCATATAAGAGTTATTCTTCTGTCAAATTTCATAGGAAAATTTATTCGCAAGTTGGTTAACAAAACCATCAAAGTTTCAAGAATTTCTAAGGCAAATCTGCCTTGTACTTCAAATTTTCTTTTCTAAAACCTTTGGCCAATAAAATGCCTAAAACATGTCTCATTTGTGATAACCAGGTCTAATAAGAATCCAAGATACATTCGGTAGGTGATTAACACCAAGAATTTCAAAACAACAAGTCCCAACCAAGGGTTAGGCCTTTACGAGCCAAAAGAGGATTTTTACTCACTGCATCAGTTTCGAAATATGGACACAACTCACTCAATTCAACTCGGAATTGAGCGTGGTTGGTGGCGTTGAAAAGATCATTCATAAATATAGAATTTCTCAGAAGAAACCATTTCCAAAATCTTTTCACAAGCAACTCGTTTTTGAGAATAAAGTTACAGTTCATGTCCTGCCTCCTGAAGAGCAACGAAACAGGACAGCAATTTTCAAACGAATGGTTTAGCTCACTCAAGTGGAACTAGGTCATGCATTTTATACCAATGGAAATCTGGGAATGTCTAGTTTCCAGTGCCACAAACGGCACTTGATTTCGACATTGGAGCAAAGAGTTATGGCCAATACAAAATGACTGCCTGGGCAATACGGGATTCATTTTCCAGTTTTGCTAACTTCGGAAATCAACTCATTTGACCAACCAAATCATGTTATTTTTCAATGAAATTTTTTTACACACTCAAAATAACATGTAAACAACATAATCAAGTCATTAGAACCTCAAAATTTAGCACAAAAGTGCCTGAATAAGGCAGGGGTAAAACGGTCACTTTTGCTCCAAGCACCTCCTTTGATTTTCTACCAACAATACAACATTAATCCACTAATATAAGCACTAAACCACCATTAATTTCATCATCCAACATCAAATCAGTCCATCCATCAAATGTGGGAGTTCATAGAGCCCACACAACACAAATCCACCATAAACAAGACTACCCACATGCATGCAAGAGTTTATACGTGTAATACTACTTCCATAAACCAAGATTTTCAAGGTTGATCGTTACCTACTTGTTTAGATGTAGCAAGGCAGAATTTTAGTCCCTTCTTTGCCCAAGAAAACCGTGGATTGAAGCTCCTTTTCTTAGTTAGATGTAATCTCCAAGTGTTAAGCTAGGTAGTTAAAATTTGGTATGATTTGGTGAAGGTTTTTGCAAGATTTGGAGATGAAAATTTGAGAAACTTTGAGTTGTTTTTGCAGCTGATGGTTCAGCCAAAGTGAGAGGGAAAGAGAGAGAGTGTGATGCTGAAATAAAGCTCCTAAAGTAAGCTTAAATGTGTGGTCACAATTCACCCAAAAGTCAACTCTCTCTTGCGCATGTATGCGCGCGTTTTGGACTCGATTCCTCTCGAGTTTATTTCACTAGTGCACTAAACCTTCAATACACTTATATCAATATTATTATTATTTACTCTTAGTTGTCCCAAAATAAGGGTCTAAAGTTCCTCAATTAAATCGCGCGCGTAAAAACGTGTACTTCCAATTTATGCGCAATAAGGCGTAATTTCTAAGAAATTCTTATAACGATATTACTAATAATTATCATTTGAGTACTTAAACATAAAATTACCTATTTTTGGATCATTATACAAGTCTCCAATTTTTCAAATTTATTGTGCTCTCAAACGGTTAAAATTTCCAAACGCATTTTCACTTTTTCACTAAACGAGCTTCCAAAAATTAATTTTTGAAACAAGTCACTTTTAAAATATAACAAAGTTATAGATCCATGTAATTAGGTCTACGGAGGTTAGAAAATAATATTCGGAGAAAATGGGTAAGCAAATAATTAATTAAGCCATAAAAATTGAATTATAAGTGAGAAAAATTCGGGTCCTCACAACCTCCCCTCCTTAAAAGAATTTCGTCCTCGAAATTCATACTTTCTGTAATCTCAGATAACCCTGAACCTTGTTGTGTGATCATTTCATGCGTTCTTGCGGATGCCACTGGTCGGTTTTCTCCCCCATTGATTTGTCGAGAGATAGTTCCATTTTCTTGTTGAGTAGTAATTCCTCGGGGATACCTCCTTAGACAGTCGTGAACTTTATGATTGGTGCTCCCACATCCCATACATTTTTGCCCCTTTAGCCAGCAATTTTCTTCAATATGATTCGTCCTTTCACAATATCCACAGGTCGGACGAGACACTGTGACCTGACTTGCTTGTGAGATCCTCTTTGACTGCATTTGTCCTACTAGAGCTCTTCGTGACGTAGTCCCTTTTGGTTCCTTTATCATGAGTGGTGCAGGAAGTGATAGTCCTACTCCATCCACTCCTTTTCTTACTTTGGGTGGTGGTTCAATTTCTCTTAGTCTATTATCAGATATATCCCTTTTCCTCGCTTGAAAGTCTCTCAGTTGGGATTTGGTGTTTTCCACCCTTTGCGCTTTCTCGAGAGCGTCACTAAATGTTTCAATCTGTGCCGCGGCAAGGGCATCTTGGATTTCTAAATTTAATCCTTGGATAAACCGTCTTATTCTCTTCCGTTCCGTAGCCACCAATTCTGGAGCATATGTAGATAATTTCGTGAAACGTGTTTCGTACTCAGCCACACTTAAAGTTCCTTGACGAAGTTTTATAAAATCGTCTTCTCTCTTTTCTTGGACAAGCGAAGGAAGAAATTTCTCATTAAACTCTCTTACAAAGTTTATCCAAGTCTTTGGAGTTTGATCGCTTTCCCACTTATTTCTTATAACATTCCACCAGGCTCGGGCCGCTCTTTCAAGTTGAAATACAGCAAAGGTGACTTGTCTTTCCTCCGTGTAATCCAGGGCATCGAATATGTTTCTTATATTCTCTAACCAATTCTCAGCCACTTCTGGGTCAGGCCCTCCAGAAAATTTGGGTGGAAAGAATTTCTGAAACCGCTCTAAAGCTCGATCCTCCCCTATCTCTTGGTTTCCATGTCGGGTTCCTTGTCCAACTCCTTGACCCTGTTGAGCTACTAAGAGCTCTAGTACATCCGTCACACGAGTTATAACTAACCACATTTGGTCATCTCCTCTCCCAGCACTTGGTTCGACGTTTTGATCAATATCAGACCCATTACCTACTTCTTGATTTCGGGGTTGTCTAGGTTGACGTTCCTTTCGTTGTCCTCTAGTTTCCATGTTCACAACTAATCTAGATGCACATACATAAATCTCACACTAAGCCATAATTGAATTACACACACATACCAGTAACAACTTTTAAAGAAGAATGAGATCACTTGCACAAATAGCATTAGCACCATACAAGTAAATACAAGCTAGAGCTCATTGAATCATAACACAAGTTATAGTCAAGTAAAGTTCATACCAAGTCAAGATCAATAAACAAAAGTAAACAAGCGATTATCAAAAGTGCATTTATTTCCAAGGGACAAACTCTTAGGTTCCACTCCCATCGACCCACTACAAAAGATCACAAATAGGGTTTCGCTAGCTTAATTAGAACTAGATGACTCCCATTCCTTAACACGTTTAACTTCATTCCAATACTAGAATCTTCTGGGCTACGATATTCTCCACCTCCCGCTCTTAATTATTGAGCCATTTTAGCCAAACGATTATCGATTCCCTATAACCATTCACGTGAAATATCGATTTATTCTTATTCCCCACAAATGGAGATCTCAAGTCCTTAGGATTGCCCTCAGCTTTCGAGTACTCGGGTACAAGAATCCAAAACAAGGTAATTCACAACTCGAGCCGGCCGGTCCCAAGAGTAAATCACCACACTCGAGATTCCTACCCAACATACATATCCAATTTCCTCCAAGTATCAAGGTAAAGGTTTTACACCTATCACATTCATGATCCACAATTTCACTCTAGAAAAGCACTTAACCCTTTAATCGTTCACATCATAAGGACCATAACACCACTTGGTCCAAGCTCACCCACGCAGAGACCACGTGAAGCGGTTTGATTTATCCCTACAAGCAGTCACTTAACTTTCAAACTAGTCCCACAGTCCGGCATCCTAAACTTTTGAAGTCTTGAATACACTACAAAGATCTGAAACTAAGTTTTGATACCAACTGTGACGCCCCCACTTCTCCCAAGGGCGAACCCAAGGGTATCGGCGGGACGCCTGCTCACTCTCGCCAAGACTCGATACGATCCATAATTCAAAACTAGGAAATACTTCAATTACATAATTAAAGTACTCCAAAACATTTTACACTTACAATCAGATAGCCCTCAAGCTTAATACAATCCAACAGAATATGTACTACAACCATCCATTATAATACAACTTAAGATCTTCAAAAGAAAGCAATCTAGTACTATTCTCGGGCACTCTTGGTCTCGGACCCTGTAAAAGAAATCCACGACGTGGTATGAGCTACACAACCCAATGAGGTTCCAAGACACTTTAGCAGTTCTAATAAATCAAGTAAAGAGAGCATACCACATGTTTGGTTCGGGGTTGCACGTTGGTACATGAACATGAAACAAATATCAGTATACGAGTACTTTTAACATATCACAGGTATGACTCAAGATTTGCATGTTGGCACATTTGCATAAAATGGTTATCACTATGCAAAGTTAAACACACATTGAAGGATACGGTGTTCCAGTGGAACCATTTCGGTCATCTGCAACTTATGACTTCCGGATCCTCTCGGTTTGTCTGGCCATCACCTTATCCTTCCAGTGGTAATACTCGAGTATACCGAAACGGTGGCCCAGGGTTCCAACTTACCCGACCGAGCCCAATCCTGGCCCGAGTAGGTCAGTAACCAAGGGCAGGGCCCAAGTTCAGCTTAGATCTTACAACATGCACACGTAATCACGTAAACCGATGAACGGTAAAAATCTATCATTTTGGGTAGGCCGAGTGAGATAAAGTACACACTCGTCCTAAAATGATGGACAATTCCATATGAGGAATTATAGGTAACACTTAACATCCAAACCCGTAAGAAATATGCCATAATTTCATATGAACACGAAATTCATGGTAATCAAATAATCAAGTAGTCAAGTAAATCTGTAAACAGTAGTAATCAAATAAATCGGTATACGGTAGGTATTTATGATTAATGGTAAACGGTAATCGATAATTGGTAATCGGTAGACATTTGTCATTTTAATAGGCCGCTATTGACCATTTTCCATATTTATCACTTAAGAGTCGAGGAGATTCACTCCAACCGACTTATGCAACCATAGCATAATTGATCATTTAAACACTTCACGTAAATATGCAATTCACATATTCCATGTCGAGTAATTCAAGTATACGTATTTCAAGTATTTCATGTCGAGTAATTCAAGTAGTCACATAAATATGCTCTTCAAGCATTTCATAGCAAGTAATTCAAGTATATCTTACTTACATATGCATAAGTGTGATAAATACTTAACATGTAGCACTTAACACTTAACACGTGATGACCATAGAATGACCATGTCATAGACTTATGCAAATTACGTATTCCTATATGGAACACTCACCTATTGCAACAAGAGAGTAACTACTCAAACAAGTGTCTAGGCGTCCGCTTCGAGTTCCTCTTGAAGGTCCCTTTGAGCGCCTGAACAAATAACAATCAACTATTACACACTATCGCTTAAAACACCCTACTTATTGAGAAAGATTGTACCCATGTACAATCTAAGAAGATTTCACGAGTACGAGTCCTAATCACATGCAAATCGAGGCTCAAAGGTGGGGTTTCAAAGCATAAGAGAAATCGGGTTTTTATATTTGAAATCATGTGCAAAACATTTAAGTGATATCGAAGGAAAAATGAGAATTTGAAAAACTCTATTTCCTTAAGTTTCGGAAATTTCTGTTTGGATATGAGATTTTTGAAAAATCGTATCTCACTCTCTACAAGTCCAAAATTGGAAAACTTGGTACCGTTGGAAACTACTTCCAAAGTACTAAAAGTTCTTAGAATACATTTTTCCATGAATCTAAGTGGAAGGTATTAAAAAATGGGCTTAAATTTACTATTTCAGGTTACTTAGAGTTATGTCGGGGTTGGTTTTTCGCTAACTTTGGAAATTCGGTAAAATTCATA
Source organism: Coffea eugenioides (assembly GCF_003713205.1). NCBI lineage: Eukaryota > Viridiplantae > Streptophyta > Magnoliopsida > Gentianales > Rubiaceae > Coffea > Coffea eugenioides. The sequence goes on from NC_040036.1 coordinate 59,033,381, forward strand.
CGTTGCAAACCAGCCTCCTAAATTTTGGTAAGGTTTAGGACAGAACAAACGGATCAAGAATCGGAGTTTTGAGCACCGAGATATGGTCGCTCAAAGTTGGAGAAAAAAAAAATGAAACTGTTAAGCTAGTTTCCAGATTTGAGTTCCAAATTTTGGGACTTTAATTTGGTTGTGAAATGGACTCAGAACGGCACCAAATTTGTTATGATTACACTCCCATATAAGATCTATTCTTCTGTCAAATTTTATAGGAAAATTCATTCGGCAAGTTGGTTAACAAAACCATCAAAGTTTCAAGAATTTCCAAGGCAAATCTGCCTTGTACTTCAAATTTTCTTTTCTAAAACCTTTGGCCAATAAAATGCCTAAAACATGTCTCATTTGTGATAAATAGGTCTAATAAGAATCCAAGATACATTCGGTAGGTGATTAACACCAAGAATTTCAAAACAACAAGTCCCAACCAAGGGTTAGGCCTTTACTAGCCAAAAGAGGATTTTTACTCACTACATCAGTTTTGAAATATGGACACAACTCACTCAATTCAACTCATAATTCAGCGTGGTTGGTGGCATTGAAAATATATTTCATAAATCTAGAATTTCTCAGAAGAAACCATTTTCAAAATCTATTCACAAGCAACTCGTTTTTGAGCATCAAGTTACACTTCATGTCCTGCCTCCTGAAGAGCAACGAAACAGGACAGCAATTTTCAAACGAATGGTTTGGCTCACTCGAGTGGAACTAGGTCATGCATTTTATACCAATGGAAATCTGGGAATGTCTAGTTTCCAGTGCCAGAAACGGCACTTGATTTTGATATCGGAGCAAAGAGTTATGGCCGATACAAAATGACTGCCTGGGCAATACGGGATTCATTTTCCAGTTTTGCTAACTTTGGAAATCAACTCATTTGACCAACCAAATCATGTTATTTTTCAATAAAATTTTTTACACACTCACAATAACATGTAAAAAACATAATCAATTCATTAGAACCTCAAAATTTAGCACAAAAGTGCTTGAACAAGGCAGGGGTAAAATGGTCACTTTTGCTCCAAGCACCTCCTTTGATTTTCTACCAACAATACAACATTAATCCACTAATATAAGCACTAAACCACCATTAATTTCATCATCCAACATCAAATCAGTCCATCCATCAAATGTGGGAGTTCATAGAGCCCACACAACACAAATCCACCATAAACAAGACTACCCACAGGCATGCAAGAGTTTATACGTGTAATACTACTTCCATAAACCAAGATTTTCAAGGTTGATCGTTACCTACTTGTTTATATGTAGCAAGGCAGAATTTTGGTCCCTTCTTTGCCCAAGAAAACCGTGGATTAAAGCTCCTTTTCTTAGCTAGATGTAATCTCCAAGTGTTAAGCTAGGTGTAGTTAAAATTTGGTAGGATTTGGTGAAGGTTTATGCAAGATTTGGAGATGAAAATTTGAGAAACTTTGAGTTGTTTTTGCAGATGATGGTTCGGCCAAAGTGAGAGGGAAAGAGAGAGTGTGTGGTGCTGAAATAAAGCTCCTAAAGTAAGCTTAAATGTGTGGTCACAATTCACCCAAAAGTCAACTCTCTCTTGCGCGTGTACGCGCGCGTTTTGGGCTCGATTCCTCTCGAGTTTATTTCACTAGTGCACTAAACCTTCAATACACTTATATCAATATTATTATTATTTACTCTTAGTTGTCCCAAAATAAGGGTCTAAAGTTCCTCAATTAAATCGCGCGCGTAAAAACGCGTACTTCCAATTTATGCGCAATAAGGCGAAATTTCTAAGAAATTCTTATAACGATATTACTAATAATTATCATTTGAGTACTTAAACATAAAATTACCTATTTTAAGACCATTATACAAGTCTCCAATTTTCCAAACTTATTGTGCTCTCAAACGATTAAAATTTCCAAACGCGTTTTCACTTTTTCACTAAACGAGCTTCCAAAAATTAATTTTTGAAACAAGTCACTGTTAAAATATAACAAATCTATAGATCCATGTAATTAGGTCTAAGGAGGTTAGAAAATAATATTCGAAGAAAATGGGTACGCAAATAATTAATTAAGCCATAAAAATTGAATTATAAGTGAGAAAAATTCGGGTCCTCACACACACACTCTCTCTCTCGGCGACAAGTTCGAAATGGAAGAGCTCTCAGGTCTTCAGGAAGGAAAATGAAAGCTTTTGAGTTTGGTTCTTGTCTTTATTTTCCAAACATTGGTTGCATGGTAATTATGGCAAGCTTTAGGGGTAAAACAGTTGTTTCCCTTTAGTTTCTGACAAGTGGCATAAATTTTGTCAAGTGTTGAAATTTTTGACAAATGACTCTTATGTTTTGCATGCAAAAATTAAAATCCCATTTTTGTCGTAAAATTCTAGATTTATTATGCTATTACCCCACTAATTCTTATTTTAACAACTATTAAGTCGTCAAAAATTTTCATGCAATAGTTAGAAAAGTAATAAGGTACGAAAATTATTCACTAATCAATAAATAAATGCAAGTGCTCCAAAGTGGGATATATCAAAGAAACTTCGAGTCCTCACATTCATCTTTTGTCATTTTTCCAGATTTGGTTGTAAGAAGATTTGGCATTGCCAATCTCATTTCCCCTTCCCATGTTTTCTTTCATCTCTTTCTCCTTCTCCTCTGAATCCATAATTTCTATTCTTGTAAGTCGTTATTGAAGTTCATTAATGAAAAGTTGAGTTCATCTTTGAATTCTCAAACTCTCTGTTCCATTAATTTCTATTGTAGTTAAGTTCATATTGGTTGCCGTGATATTTCTGCCATTGTTGTAATATGGTTCTATACCATCACAAAGCTCAGTTACGAGCCATTGGGATGACGAAATCACAAGATGAGACGTTACGGAAGGATTTAACAGAACTAGGAAGTGCAGTCAAGATGTTTGCTAACAGGAATGATGGTTGAGAACAAGCAGTAAGAACACTTGAGCATAGATAGGAGAGCATTGAGACGACTCTTAAAAATCTGAATAAAAAATATGAAAGTATGATGTCCACGATGGCTCAGATGATGGCAAAACTTAACGAAAACGGCAAGGAGGTGGAGGGTAGTAGCTCAGGAGTAGGAACTAAGGAAGGGGATATGAAATGGGAAATACAGAGGGCTGATGGCAAACCAGAAGGCCAGGGAAAATCAAACTTACGAAAGCAGCCAGAAGGCCAGGGAAAATCAAACTTAAGAAAGTGTAAAGCCTTTACCAGGTTGCCAAAGATAGAACTACCTAATTTTGTAGGGGAGAATCCAAGGGAATGGATCAAGAAGGCTAACAAATTCTTCAAAATCAATGGTGTAGAGGAAAACATGAAGTCTAAAATTGCAGAATTATACTTCAGGGATAGGGCTAACACTTGGTTCCATAGAGTGTTTAGTGGCAGAGAAACAATCCCATGGAATGAGCTCTGTACTGCATTATGTGAGAGATTTGGTGATGGGACCCCAGAGGAGGCCATTGAGGAGTTCAACAAGCTGATGCAAACCGGCTCTATAGCTGATTACCTGGTAAAATTTGAGATGCTCAAAGCATTGATAATGCCTTCTCTCCCTCATCTAACTAATTCCTATTACAAAGGATGTTTTTTGAGTGGTTTAAAGGAAAAAAAATAGTAAACATGGTCAAGATGGCTAAACCCTTAACTCTAGCAAATGTAATAGAAGTAGCTAAATTGCAAGAGAGAAATCTGAAAGCCCTACAGAAAATCCATAAATCCCCACCTACTACTCACCAATTCCAAAAAAAAACCTCATTCAAACCTCAGAACAACCCCAAATGGAGCCCCTCCAATCCCAGAACCTCTGATAAACTACCCACCAAAGATTATAAGAATACAACCAGCAACTAGAACCAGTTCAAAAGGATCACTCCCAGTGAATTTAACCTCAGAAAAGAAAAGGGGTTGTGCTATAAATGTGCTGAACCATACACATTTGGCCATGTATGTAAGCAATCACACATGCATTTCATACTAATGGATGAAGAGGTAAGGGAAACTGTAACTAGGGAGAAAGGGAATAAGCCTGATGTTTTCTGTGATTGTATTGAAGGGAAACTAGAAGATGAACATATGGAAATTCCAATTCATGCTCTACCAGGAGTAAGTGAGCACAAAACTATTAGATTAAAAGGAGTAATAAAGGGAAGGTGTATCACTGCACTAATTGATAGTGGCAGTACATACTACTTCTTGGATGAACAAGTAGCAAAAGCTTGGGACTAGGGAGTAGAGAACATACACTGGCAGTTAAGATAGCTAATGGGGAAAGGATGCAGTCCAAGAGCCTAGTTAAACCTGTAACCTAGAAAATGCAGAGGTATGAGTTCTAGCATCAGTTTAATACACTGAAATTAGGGGGTTGTGATATGGTGTTAGGGGCAAATTGGCTTGCTAGATACAACCCCATGGAGTTTGACTTTAAAGGGTTATGTATGAAGTTTAGGAAGGGTAGACAGCAAGTGGACTTGAAAGGGGAAAACAGTTAGGTACAGTTGAAGCTGATCAAGGGTAGCAGGCTGCATAAATGGGCAAGAAGCAAGCCTACGGGGTTATAGCACAGGTGAGTGCAGTAGATGATAAAGTACAAGAACAGGGGGCAATACCTCCAGAAATTGAGGTGGTACTAGAAAAATTTGAGAGTGTATTTAAGGAACCTCAAGAACTACCTCCTGAGAAGAGCCAAGATCCTACCATCACACTTAAAGAGGGGCCAAACTTTTCCAGATCAGGCCTTACAAGTGCCCCTATGTATAGAAGATTGAAATAGAGAAGCTGGTACAGGAGATGCTTGAAAATGGGATCATTCAGCTCAGTAATAGCCCTTTTGCATCTCCTGTGCTGCTTGTAAAGAAGAAAGATGGGACACGGAGGTTCTATGTAGACTACAGACAATTGAATGAGCTAACAGTTAAGAGTAAATACCTCATACCTCTCATTGATGAACTCCTAGATTAGTTGCATAGGTCCAAATACTTCACTAAAATAGATTTAAGTGCTAGATATTTTTAGATTAGGGTCAAGGTTGAGGATATACCCAAAATTGCATTCAGGACTGACCAAGGGCTTTATGAATTCAAGGTCATGCCATTTGGCTTGACCAATGCCCCTGCTACATTTCAGAGTTTGATGAATCAGGTGTTTAAGGATCAACTGAGGAAGTTTGTACTGGTGTTTTTTTGATGATATACTAGTATACAATCCAACCTTGCAGGAGCATGTGAAGCATGTCATTGAGGTGCTGAGCTTTCTGAGCCAACACCAGTTGTATGCTAAGAAGAGCAAGTGTGCCTTTGCTCAGTTGCAGGTAGAGTATCTTGGTCACATCATTTTAGCTGAAGGGATGAAGGCTGATCCTAAGAAAATTGAGAGTATGATGAATTGGTCTCCATAGTGAATGTGAAATAGTTAAAGGGATTCCTAGGACTGACAGGGTATTATAGGAGATTTGTCAAAGGTTATGGGGGCATAGCTAGACCACTAACTACATTGCTGAAGAAGGATAACTTTAAGTGGGGAGCAGAAGCAGAAAAGGCATTTTAGAGGCTCAAACTGGCCGTGTGTAGCACACCTGTATTGGCTCTCCCTGATTTTACTCAACCATTTGTGATGGAAACTGATGCCTGTTACCATGGAATAGGGGCAGTCTTAATGCAGAATAGAAGGCCCTTGGCCTACATCAGTCAAGGACTAGGACCTAAGAACCTTAGGCTATCCATCTATGAGAAGGAGTTACTGGCTTTAGTTACTGTAGTCACCAAGTGGAGGCACTACTTAGAAGGCCATCACTTCATTATATTAATACTGACCATCAAAGCTTGAAGTACCTACTAGAGCATAGAATGACAACCCCTTTGCAGCAGAAGTGGTTAACAAAGCTTATGGGATCAAGCTATGAAATTCACTACAAGAAAAGGGAAGGAGAATGTGGTGGCTAATGCTTTATCTAGAAGGGATGGAGAGGACCTAAAGTGTGTTGCAATGATCAGTGTGGTTCCTGAATAGGTGAAGGAGGTGATAGAAAGTTATGAAGGAGATGAGTGGGCACAAACGTCATCAGGGAAGCAATGCTAAACCTTGATAAGATACCTAACTTTAGCTACCAGAATAGAGTGCTGAAGTACCATAATAGGGTGGCATTTGGTTCAGGGGGAAACATAAGGAGAAGGTTGATCACTGCCCTCCATGATTCACAGTTGGGGGGGACATTCTGGGTACAGGCAAGTTACATGAGGGCCAAGCACCTTTTCTACTAGTCAGGGATGTATAAGAAAATAAAAATAGCAATATTGGAATGTGATGTATGCACGAAGTGCAAGGATGAACATGTTGCATATCCTGGGCTGCTACAACCCCTGCCAATCCCACAACACCCCTAGAGTCATGTCACTATGGATTTCATTGAGAGACTACCTAACTCTGAAGGGAAGAATACCATCATGGTAGTAGTTGATAGATACACAAAATATGCACATTTCTTGAGCCTATCACACCCCTTTGATGCACCCAAAATTGCCAGGCTGTTCATTGATTATATAACCAAACTGCATGGAATACCCCAGAGTATGCTATAAGACAGGGATAGAATTTTTGTTAGTCAATTTTGGAGTGAGTTGTTTTCACTATTGGGAGCTAAACTGGACCTCAGCACAACTTACCACCCTCAATCTAATGGCTAGACTGAAAAAGTGAACCTAGTCTTGGAGATGTACCTTAGATGTTTCTCACACTTGGAACCAAGGAAGTGGAATCATTGGTTGTCTTTAGCTAAATGGTGGTACAATACCACCTACCACACAGCAATACAGATGATCCCTTTTGAAACACTATATGGCAGGCCACCACCACAGCTAGCTTTGGGGTCTTACACTTAAGCTAGAGTGGCTGCAGTTGAAGACTACGTGGGGGATAGGCAAAAGATTGACACTACACTGAAGCAGAACTTGAAACAAGCTCAAGAAAGGATGAAGAGATATGGTGATGAGAAAAGGAGTGTAAGAGAATTCGAAATGGGAGATTGGGTGTACTTGAGGTTACAACCTTACAGACAAAGTTCAGTAGCCATAAGGAGCAACACCAAACTATCAGCTAAATATTATGGGCCTTATATGATGGAGGAAAGGATTGGGAAGGTCGCATATAGGTTGAATTTGCCAGCAGGTTCTAAGATCCATCCAATCTTCCATGTTTCATTACTAAAGAGGAAGATAGGGGACCGGATTTCTCCAGTTCTGCAGCTGCCAGATGTTAATGCAAAAGAGCACTTGAGACTGGAACCAGTAGCAGTGTTGGATAGAAGAATAGTTAAGAAAAGGAATGCTGCAGCAGTGCAGCGGTTGGTGCATTGGTGGGGAACTGATCCAGCTGAAGCAACCTGGGAGGATGCTGAGGAAATTGCCTCTCAATTTCCTCAGTTCCAATCTTGAGGGCAAGATTGCTTTGAAGGGGGAAGCTCTATGATGGAGTGGAGGGACTAATACTCAGTTTTAGTTTATAGAAGCATGAAGGAATGAGAAGGCGTGAAACAAAAACAAAGGCGTGGAGAGTGAAATAGTAAGAAGTTGAAGGAAGGCGTGATTTTAGGAGCATGCCTTTACTAGAAATCTGTAAATTCTACAGGAGCTGAGGACCACTGCAGCTGAAGATTCTGGGAGGGACCCATGTCTTAAGCTCGTTGGTCACGTCGGAAGTTAGTTAGCTTAGGAAATGATATAAGCATGGGGAGCTTTTGTAACTTTCGTCATTTTTTTAGATTTGGTTGTAAGAAGATTTGGCATTGCCAATCTCATTTCTCCTTCCCATGTTTTCCTTCATCCCTTTCCCCGTCTACTCTGAATCCATACTTTTTATTCTTGTAAGTCGTTATTGAAATTCATTAATGAAAAGTTGAGTTCATCTTTGAATTCTCAAACTCTCTGTTCCATTAATTTCTATTGTAGTTAAGTTCATATTGGTTGCTGTGATATTTCTGCCATTGTTGTAATCTGATTCTGTACCATCACAAAAAACAAAACAAAGAAAATCAACCACTATAGCACTCCAATTCTTTTTCTAGTTGCGCCTAAAAACTCGTAGATTTGAGCCAGTGTTAGGTTAGCCAGAGTTCTCCACTCCTACAATCACATGAAGGATTTCAAATACCCCTTCTTCTTTACTAGAATTCACCTAAACATTTCATCGAACAAATCACAGGCATAATAAAATTGAGCCTTTTTCTACCAAATCAGTTCATGGGTAGACCCAAAAATTTTACTAACATAAACGAAAGACATATTGCAAATTTATTAATATCTAGATTTACTGGACAATTAAAAAATTTGTGGGATAATGCACTAGGACTTCAAGATAAAGTTGTCATAGTAGATCATACAATAGAAGTAGAAGACAATCAGGGAAATATTCAAACTCAGTCAGATGTGACAGACTTTTTAGTAGTTACTATAGCCATGTATTTTGTAGGAAATCCAAAAAAAAATTAAATGTTCAAAAGTATTTTTAACAAATTTAAGATGTCCTATATTAATAGATTTTAGACGATATAAAGATACATTTTTAACTCAAGTATTAAGAAGACCTGATTGTAATGCTTCATTCTGGAAAGAAAGATTTGTTATAGGGTTACTAGACTTATTTTCTCAAAGAACAATGAACAATTTGCAAAAATAAATGGGAACAAAAGTAGTTTCATTTGAAAATATGACATTTAGACAATTATTTGCATTCATTAAAAAAGAAGGATTAGCATTGTGTCCTGAATTAAAGATTCAAATGAAATATGGATCAGAAAGAAAAGAAGTAGGGACATTTTGTGAAACCTTTAGAATAAAAGGGATTAAGTCTCCTTCCTCACTAAATAAAAAGAACCTTAAAAAGTGAAAAAGATATATAAAATATAAAAATCCCAAAAACAAAAGAAGCAAGGGTAAATATTAGAAAAAGGGAAAGAAAATGATTAAATTTAATAATACTTGCTAGAAATGTGGAAAATATGGTCATAAGCAGATCAATGTTAACTAAAACAAAAAATTAATGACTTATTTGCAGATAATGATATTAAGGACAATTTAATGGCACTATTAGTAAATGAAGAAGAAAATTATTCAACATAAGATAATTATAATGATTTGAGTAGTTCAAATGAATCTAAAGTTCCTTGCACTTTCCTACAAAATACTTAAATGTAATCATTAAAAAAGAAGATAAAAAATTTTTATTAGATATTATAGAAAAAATATAGATCCAAAAGCAAACAAGGAATACTTAACTAGGTTAAAAGATGTAATACTTCAAGAAGGAAAATTACCATAAATAAAAAAACCTTTTAGTATTTCAAACTTATTAGATAAATATTCATCTGTTACTAACGTTAGAAAGGATACCACAAAAAATCTTCAAGAAGAGATTAATGATTTAAGAAAATTAATAAGACAATTACAAAATGAAATTTTAGAATTAAAAACAAAAGACTTAGAAATAGAAACAAGATTAACATTAACCTTAGTAACAAAACCTTCAACCTCAAATTCTTCTAAAAACAATCAAGAGATAGTAATAGCAGATAAACCTAACAATGAATAGTATTTAAAATTAATAGAACAATTAATATTTCAAAAATGGTATGTCATGGTAACTATTACAGTCGAAGATTTTAAAGAAACTTTTATAACTTTTTTAGATAGTGGAGCAGATCAAAATTGCATTAAAGAAGGATTAATACCAACAAAATATTGTGAAAGAGCTAATGAAACTACTAATAAAATTTCTGAATATTATCATTTTGAAGTTGTTCTTCTATATGCAAATAAGATTTTTCTTCTTTTACATAGTTTATTTGTCTTTTAACATACTGAATTTGATTTATTGTCTCACACACACACACATATACAAGAGGATTGTAATAGTTTAAGTTCTCTTTGTTTCATTGGAGTCAAAAATTTAAATGCAATAGTTCTTCCCGTTATCTTTGTATGAATTCTCTCAAAGTGTACTGAAAATGGATAAATTTGAATAAGAAAAGGAGTACCTAATACTATATTTGGAGCTATATTTTTTAGGGCAAAAAGTCCCAGTGGCCCTCAAACTATTAGCCGGATGAACTTTTAGCCCCCAAACAATTAAAAGTAAACTTTTGGCCCCCGATCTATCCAAAGTACAAAATGTTAAACCTTCTGTCAAAATCAGCAGTTAATACCGACGGAATCTACGACCACGTGAGACGCATGCTGAAATACGAAGGGCATTTTTATCCACAATGAGTTGTGTTCCACTCGGTAAAATGGGACTCCTTCCCGAACTTGAACAAAGAAAAACTCCATTGCAGCCAAAGAAGTTGCTGAACTGGAAGCATGCGAGAAACCAACAATCTGCCTTTCCCATTGTACAGGTGTGAGAAAATGTCGAAGGTCAGAACTTCGTGGACCTCAAGAAATCCTGGGCAGAGATTTACGGTGTACGCGGATGGTGGCTGCAGATTTTAGCAGTGGATTGACAAGGAGATGTGCAGCCGGTCAACGGAGATCATACCTGGGCTGCTGAAAAGAATTAATGTAGCTGAACAGCAAAGAGATGCATATGAAGAAGAAGTAAGAAGACAAGAAAGGAAAGTCGCTACAAAATGGAGAATTGCACGGATGGGTGATTGATTGTCTCTCCTCAGTCCTCAGTAGGCCCCCACTTCCCAAAGTGCAGCAGAGTCGACCAACAAACCATTTCTTTGCTCTACTGCTACTATAACCGTATCTCTCAAAACAAAACAAAATTCACTACCGCCACCGACCGCACCAGCTCTCTCTCATTGGGCAAAAGAGTAGATTGCAGCCACCAAAATTTTATCATCCCTATAAATGGACCTGGAGAACCAGTAGCAAGGCTTGCTTCTTCTTTAGAATGGCCACAGCAGCAGCTCCAACAATAACACAAGGGCCCCCACCAATATAGCCACCACATTCTCCAGGCCACCTTGAACCACCACAAGATTTTCTTCAATGATTACGATGATGATGATGAGAGGCAGGAGCATGAGGATGACTGTGGCCGTGGCCCATCACTCCCAGTAGGCCAAGAATGTCCATTCTCAAGGCCCTTCGTGATTCTTGATTTGATATGGAACTTGGGGTTTGTATTGGTGGCTGCCTTTGTGCTTTTGACTACCGTCACCGAGAGACCCACCACCCCTTTTAGGCTTTGGATTGGTGGCTATGCTCTGCAGTGCCTTTTGCATGTGGGCTTTGTTTGGCTTCACTCTCAAAACAGCCATTTTTATATTCATCATTTCCACGGTGCTGGTAGTGGGGAAGTTGCAGTAGTAGCCGATAATGGCAGACAGAGGGAGAGATAGTGGTGAAAGTAAACCGTTTGGTCAAAATTATTTTTCGCTCCATTTTACCGTGTGGAACACAGTTCATTGTGGACAAAAATGCCCTTGGTATTTCGGTGTGCGTTTCACGTGGTCGTAGATTCCATCAGTATTAACTGCTGATTTTGACAGAAGATCTAATATTTTGTACTTTGGATAGATCGGGAGCCAAAATTTTACTTTTAATTGTTTGAGAACCAAAAGTTCATCCGACTAATAGTTTGAGGGCCACTGGGACTCTTTGCCCTATTTTTTACTATAATAAAATAATGTTTTATAGAAAACAGTAATCATTATTACATACAGCCCTTTTGTAAATTGTAAGTAACATGAAGTGGTTCTCCATTTGTTGCTAATAGCTTATTCAATTTTAAGCTTTCTTCAAATATTTGATCCACAATTTCGTCTACTAACAAGTAAGTCATGCCTATACTTTCTTTTGAATTTCTTTTGAATTGGCTGACCTCTTTATGTCACTTCATCTTTTATTGTGGCCGACAACCCTTTGAATATTTGTACTTTCTTTGAAATTTATATTTCATTTGGATCTTGTGCATATGATCCACCAAATGGTCATATTCTATAGTGAATTCTAAAGAATTTGCAATCTCCTTTAATTTCTCTTGTTTTGCTTGTTTATTCTTAAAATAGTCCATTTATTGTTTAAACATTTTTTGGATCTTCCATCGTTCTTGTAAACAAGGTGCAAATCCTGATAGTGAAAAATGGAATCGGGAACTAAATTTTCTTTGTAAAATAATCAAGTGGTGGCCGACAGAGATCAAAGGTGGCTGACCGCCACCTGAGGAAGTTGCAGCAACGAAGTCAGATTGGATTTGGGAGATGAACAGTTTTGAAATTTTCATTTCGACCCACAAAAATTTTAAAAACTCTAATTTGACCACAGAAATGTTTATTATTATTGATAAAAGAAACGAAAAAAGAAAAAGAAAACTTGTATACATCACCGTTGGACCGCACTGTTAGTGTAGTCAGTTTCACCTAGTTCCACTTAAACCTAAAAAGGCGGGAAGAAAAGAGGGGGGGGAGGAGAGGGGGAGGGGGGGGGTGTATATGCGGGTGGCTTGCTAGAAGTGCTTAACCACAAGGTGTAAATGGAATTTGCCCCAAAAATAAAATAAAATAAAATAAAACAGGGATTGAAGGAAACTGAATTTGCATAAATTTGGCTAAATCTGCACCAACTTCATCAGTTACACTACACGGAGGATGACCTCACTATCTACAAATAACCAGACCTATACTACAATCTAATGCTAACCTCAAATATTCTGCAACCAAGCTTGGACTAGGTTTTCAGAAATTCCATATACAAATGTTTCCATAAAGTTTCTTACAGTCAAAAGATAGGTTACGCAGCTAGAAACTGAGTTAGACAACCTGTGACTAGAATTAGAATAAACAGCAGGGATTGAACCGGATGAAAGCACACGAGCGATTACAGCAAAATGAGCAACTGCATTAGGACAATGCATATCTTTTCGTCTTCGTGCGCAGCAGAAGCTCTTTCACCTCGTCACTTTGCTTGTGGTAGATAATCAACAATCACTCAAAGGTCTTCTGCACCTATAAAATATCATCTCTTCATGTCAACAAACAATATTTCTTATAATGCTATGAGAGGATAGGAAATTAATTGACTGATGCAGCAGCGAAATAAGCAAGGTGTCAAGGTCATAGACATAATAATTTTAGCTATCAAAATAAACCTTGTCATAATAGACCTTTTATCCACAATCAATCAAAAGCAGTTACTTGAGATATTGAAAATTTAGCAATTGCCCAAGGAAGTGACCCATATCATGCACGTAGAACTGCAAGAGAGTGACATCACATTCACATGCTACTGAGTATAACACGAAAAATCCTCCAGCGGCCTGCTAGAATGGACCTCAAAAGTCAACGTTTCATCTGACAAAACACAATATTTAACAGGTTTAGAAGCTATCTCCACAGACCTAAACATGCTTTGATTTTTCCCTGCTGCTTTACACAAGCACTAGCGGGGAGACATTAATACTTCTTCATATTATTTAAGGACGGCCACATGAAGCACCAGCGGGGAGACTACAGTTTCTGTTCTCTGCATGCAAGATTTAATCCTGTGTTCAAGACGTACACAAAATGTTGAGCATACCAACATCACAGAAACTGCATTCTAGTGGAAGGTCCAAAGAACTATTAAAAAACACAAAAGCTCCATGTCTAAACAGGACTTTCCATGAAAAGCAAGACATCCTGCTTGACTTCCAAATGCTTCTGAATCCTATCTTTTCATTCCAAAGCAATGTTATGTATGCATTAAATGGACTTCCTAACATTTTATAGCACTAATATCAGTCTAATTCCAGCCTCAGGTCACATACTGTAGGCTCAACAGGAGTTTTAAGTCAAAAATCATAAGACCTTCCATGCTGCGAAACCAAGCATCTCCCAACTTTGGATTACATGGGCACCTGGGAGATGTGTTCCCAGGAAGAAATAAATGGTTTGGCATGAAAACAATAAATGAATGCCTGCTCTCCTTGTTTTTGTTAACTTATGATCCATTGAGTGACAAGATCATTGAGTGTCATGACAAAACTAAAAGGACTGAGGCTTTGATCACGCTTCAAAAGCAAAGAGATTAGAATGAGAGGATAAAAAACAAAGAGAGGAAGAGAGCTGGAGGCGAAGTCGGAAAATGATAACAGAAATGGATGACAAAGTAGCCAGGATGAACAGCTGCGCAAAATTACTAAACCTGAAAAGGAAAAAGTTGTTCAAATGCAGAATTTTAGCCCTCCTAGTTTCTCACATAAAATATAACATCAACCTAAGCAGTTTTCCTTTCTGATTACGACTACACAAACAAGAAAACCTAAGCTGACAGCAGAAACTAAGAGCTGGAAACTGTTGCCTTGATATCAGAGTGAGAGAGATTTAGTGCCACCATTGTTATACTTGTGCAGCAATTTTCGCTATGAAGTACCAGCCAAGTGAAATCCCTTTTCCTCAACAACTAAACTTGCTAATTCCAGCAAGAAATCTACTTTCTTAATGCTTTGGACTATCAAACTGCCCAGAAAAACAAAAGCTACTATGACCTTTTATAGAGCGGTATCATAAGGATTAAAGTCCCAAGACACAACAAACACCACACGCATGCAAGATCCTATCAGCTATCTGTTTCCCTTCATAACTTCACATACAAAGGTTTTTCCAACAGATGCAACTTCCAGTAAAACTTCATAATCCCAGAAATTCCAGAATGAGGGAATAGGCTTTCAATAATTAACTTATGAAGCTTTAATAATCAGAATAATATTCATCTTAATCAAGCTTTGTATTCGTATAACACAAATAAGTAGGCCAGTATATATTTGAGAAGGCAACTTCCCTCTTACAATACATATATACCTCCCACTTTAACAAGATCCAGACATCTTATAAAATCCCTATGTGAGGTCCAAGATTCTAGTCCTCCTCCCAATATACAATGCATTTGACCCAAAAAGAAAAACCATGGAAATCAGGCTTTGTCCTTGTGGACATAAAGACTAGGCAGTCCCATGTTCAGATTGTTACTTGTAGTCTATATACCAAATTACGTCTAATCTCTGAATTTTATCCTGCAAATGCATATATTCCATAGTATTAATCTGATGGTTAACATAAAGAAAAAATCTGGAAATGGAAACAAATTACAAATTTAATCAAAACTATCACAGAACAGGTCTTAGTTCCACACTAAAAAATTATTGCTGAGATTCAACATTTAACATAGTTTCAGTACTTGACAGGGCTATAAATGATACTGATCCATGTTGCCTCACCAAGATAAGATTAAATGGAATCATAACTCCCCATCTATCAACGTAAGTTGGTTAAAAAACTGCTCTCAAAGATATCACAATAAACTCATTCTAATGGTACAGCAGGAATTAACGGCTATTCACGAAAGAAAGATGGTTTGCTTATAAGTAAATTAACCTTTAGGACACTTGACGAATTCAAAGCTCACCCAGGAAGGTTTAAGAGATGAATGTAGAAAGCCTAGTATCAAGAGTAGAGTTCAACCTAGATACACCCTTAAACCAAGGTACTTGACATAGCTAAGATAATCAGAGTAATTCAAATGCTAAACTTTCAATTACTCAGGCCACTCTGTCATGTTAGATCCTGTGACAAATCCTTGAAATCTTACTGAACTTGTTTCTATTTCTGCAAATTTACTTGCAGGCAAGTTTTAAATTACTTGTGTATGAATTGCTAAAATATCTTGCAGTCCTCTTCACATAATGCAAAATTTCTTTTATCAATTATGCCCTTCAAGAGCAATATGTCTGTCCAAATCCCCAAATAAGATGATGGAGCAGCATTGTCAACTAGCACATAGAATTCTAGTTGTAGAGGGAAAGTTACATGGGATGAAAAATTCATCCAGATCAGACAAAAGCTATCTGCAGTGCCCAGGCAACCGTAACACTAGGTAGACAATTGGCCTAGCTTTTGGCAAGTAATAAAACTGCTCCCAAAAGAAACTCTAGCAATGAAATAGAAGGAACTTGCAGAGAACGCTACTTACAAACTCAAAGTTGCTCACGGATGTAAGCCATTGATCGCAACATGGAATTTAACGTGTCTTTTGAGACTTGAAATTTCACTTCTGTTTCTCCAGTAGTTGTCATGGTATCCTGGAGCTGACATGCATAAAAATAACAGAATATTTAATTTGGATATTAAAATATTATTCATAACATGATGTGAAGAATCACTCAATATCAAAAGGGAAATAAACAGGGAAATAAAGTTATTTGGTACATATCTTATAGCGGCCTAGATTTTTGTTTCACGCAATTTCTGTGTCAACTTAGTTGATAAACTCATTTTATTTTATTTTTTTTCCGTTTCGTTGAGAAGGCGATGATTTTGTTAAGAGGCAGCAAGAGGGAACAAAATAAGATAAACAAGTAGTTATCTTATACAATGAGGAGCCCTATTAATAAAATCAACACAAGATAGAATTTTAGTTTAGTGGCGGGCATTTATCTGAAAGCAAAAGGGTGTCTCAGAATTGACATTTTTAAGTTTTTTCTAATATTCTTGCTCCTCTTTGAAACAAGGTCCAGCAGATAAGTTGTACTATTAATCTCCTCCTGAAATCTTAACCACCTGCCAAGAACCGTTGAAATTCTAGCAATTAATAGTGTCAAGCCACCATTCTCAAGGATTTCACTTCTCAATCCTCCCACCCAACTTTCACACCTATACGCAATGGGACTGCAGAAGGATTTCACCAGTAGTAGCACCCTACATACTTTCAAATCCTCCAAACTTTTACACCTATTACACAAGGGGACCGCAAAAGGCAGCCCTGATGAATTCTACTACCACGGTTCACTGGTTATTGTTGACTGTTGTTTATCATGCAGTAAACGATCAACTGTGACCTTAGATTTACTACCAACTATAAAGCATCAAAATCTTCATGAGCGAGTCTTTTAAGGCTAACAATTTCTTCCTCTCTACTTTGTTGACCTATATGAAAGACAGAACTGCATGTAGGAAATATGTTTGTCCTTAATTATACCAACTTCTACTATGTACAAATGTCAAAATAAACAAACAAGAAAATGCACAATATTGTACAGTTCACAGAGTGACAAGAATCCTTGATGTCCAAAACCTAACATCGTAACACCAAGATCTCAATTTTCAAAATCAAGAAGTGGACCTATTATGTTATTGTGTCAAGTTATATGCAAAATTGAACATTGGATTGTCCAAGAAAAAGAGTGTTCTCCAACATTTAGTCATGTTTGTTCTTGATGCAAAATATTATTAATGCCACAGGACTTCAATAGTCTCAGGATTAATAGTTTATGAATGCAGTTGTACTCAGTTTCCTCTGAATTTGAGGTTCCTATATTTTTTCAAGCCCCTCATTTTGTGTTACATCCAATTACCACCAAATAATATGTTATTTCTATTTTGTGTGTTTATAGATAAGTAAATGATTCCAATAGCTTTTATCCAGTTTCCCTGAATCCTATAAATAATCAAGTCCCAAAACCATAAATTCAATTTGAATTTAAAATTAGTCCAAGGTTTCTGCTCGTCATTCTGTGAACCCTTGAGCCAAATTCTTGTGAAAAGAACAAACCATCTGGCAGATGTCTAGCACTATTGACCGTCAAGGTTCTATTGTCTCAACTACACAGGTTCAAGTTCTTCATCCCAAAGATCTCAGCCTTTCTGTGTTCATTACGCAGAAACTCATTGACTAGGGTAAACACTTCTGAGCACTTAAAATTTTAGATGCATCTTTGGACAATGTACAAAATTTTAACACTATTCATACAAACAAGGACATAAGATTTGGAAAATGTCACAAAAAAGGAGAAAGTTGAACTCTAAAGCAAAAGTGTTCATTTGTCTTGGCATGCTTACAACTCAGAATTGATACAGAAAATTTCAAACCGTGCTTTGCTAGGCAGGTTTTGTGCCTGTGTTTATTATTGCACATCATATAAAGGCTTCATAACAAGTACGGCACATAGGTATTCAATTTGTGACTTCGCTGCAGCATAGCATATGATAAAGCTGCTGTACAAGTGACTTTCATCTGCTGTCACAGCTTCATAGCCAAGATTCTCTATGACACAACATTTGCCTGGAGATCAAGTACTCAGTCTTCAAAACTGTTTCCTACGAGATCAATGGACCAGGTTATGTTACGATGGCAATAATCATAAATAAACTTCCACTCTCTTTTTGTGGGAAGGCTGAGACACCTAATCCCTGCAGCATTAATTCATTTTCATTAAATGTCTGCAACTTATTTGCTTGTAAATGTCTCTTTTGCTGCATACTTACTCTGTAAGACAAAGGCATCTCAACTTCTCTACACAACATACCAATTTTTTATATCCATAAAATGCTGCATTTAGACCTTAACACTCTAAGGCACTTAATAAAGCAATTTCCTAAAAAGTTTAGAGCCTATGGGCAAACTTATATTCACCAACGAGCCTAGATTTGGTGCTCAAAGGAAAAAAAAAACTGTTATCAGAGCAAATACAGCACCATGACAACTTGCATGGAAGTAACATTTAAGGACAGATTGAGAAACAAAAAAGCTGCTATTGCAGCTGCTGGAAGAAAATCAAAATGTTATCATTCATGATGGTGATGTACAGTTGAAAACTTCTCATCATCGAACTCTCCAAGTATTTTTGGAGAAGGGAATCATTGAAATAAACAATAATGATGACATGTCAGCAGAGCACAGCATGGAGCAAGATGATAAGGATGCTGATCTGCTTCTGAGACAAGGACCTGTAACTGGAAGATTGTCTCATGTACAACAATCCCAGTTATACGTTGCTGTATACCTTTTTTTGGAAAGAAATTTCCATGAACCTCATGATACAGATGGAAACATGTCCCAATGTACATCCTCATGGAAGAGAATTACAATAGTAGAACTGTAGGAACAACAATTCTTATACATGTTCAGTAATTACGATGCTCGGGTTGTCATCATGCAAAATCAAGCCTGGTTCTGCAAGCAATCTCAGTGTAAGTATCAGACATCTCATCTATCTCATGTCCAACTTCCAAAATCAAATATAAACATTCTAGAACCTTTACTATCCTTCTTGAATATTTTGTATAAAATCTTCCTCAATTCTATTCAGCACTCAGTGAATACCTTTAACAACAAAATTTATGCTCTGTTTTACCAAAGGCATGCAGGACCACCAGGCATCTATATTGGCTTCTACTAATTTACAATTTGGCACCCAAAGGAAAAAAAAAAAGCATAAAAAGGGTAGCCACATAGAAGAGAAACTTAAATCATTCCATTGTTTTTTTATTTCAAGAATTTATAAAGCTAACCTTCAAATTGATGACAGCAACCCTATTAGCTGGAGCAGAAAGCTGTTGACTAATATATGTCATGGATTTCAACATTGGTTCCAGTGTGACCTTTGTAAGTCTAAACTGCACATCTGTTTCTCCTGAAGGAGTCTTACCATAATCTTGCAGCTGCAACATAATCAAGACAGAAATGCAGATTAATGTTAATTGATATGTAGAACAAATCAAAAGCAATGCATCCAGTACATATTCACCCTGTCAAATACATGATAGTCAAAACCAATGGGAACAAATCATCGTGTCAACATTTTAAGGTCGTCACAAAATTCATAGCCTAAGAGCAGACAACCTCTGATGCACTTGCCAATTTCAAGCAGCAGCACCCACTAGACATTAGTTATGGCCAACAGATCTTATACAGCCAATTAATCAGCCTGTTACTCCATTTTATTATTTTGTGCAAGAAACATGTCTAGAATTGTTGTATACCTCTTCAAAAATTAACATGCTACAGCAACTAGGATAAATCTCACTTTATAACATGCTACAACAACTAGGATAAATTTCACCTTGTAAAATTCTACATGTATGATGTATAAGACTACACAAAAATGCACAACAACATTGTATTAGTAACGAATCAACAGCTATTGATATACCTGTAAATATGTTTCAATTACATACAAAAGGACTTATTAGATGAGCAAAGGGAGATATGTCATCTCATGCATAAGAACCTGGGTTATACAATAAGACACCTTTCATGTGTTAATGTCCTTGAGATACTGATCCTGATTCTCTAACATTTGACACAATGGAGCATCAGTTTAAAGTTGAATCCAACTGCACCAATGCTTTTTGAACCGTAAGAAAGTAAGACTGTAAATGGTTATGTCTTTTGATTTTTAGCATGAATGAGTATAAACTGTTATACCTTTCAACTTTCAGTATGAATAACAGGTCCTGATTCAGAGAGCAAAGATGAAAAGAAGGTAACTTTTGCAATTCCACCGAATTATACCTAGCTGTTACAGAGACAATTTTTCCAATCATCTAGGTCAACTAGGATGTATTACTAGTAATGCTCCATTAGAATTCTAGGTGTTTGAAGGCAGTTTTGTAATGCCAACAGATGTTAAGTGCTGAAGGCACGAGTCATCCTAGGCAAGTTAAAAGTATCAAGGCTTTTGTCCAATCAAATCAAACTTATGCTGTTAAGGTCAAATTTGGCTGCCTACGCTTAAGGGTTCAAGTCCAGTTTGGCTTTCACATTTATTAGCTTTATCTTTCTTATTTATTAGGATTTCTAAGCATCAAATTTAGTCCTAAAGGTACTTATATTCTTTTTTTTTTCATATATATGTCAGTTGCAGTACATTAGTAGAGATGAATGACACAGAACTTTGTTGAATTGAATTTATTATCCAGTGCTGTCCTTCTTAGAGAACTGAAAGTAGCTTTGCCTTTTGGGTCTTCCCCAAGGAAATCTAGGTGGCATCCCTAGAATTTCTTACTTCAAGTCCTTATTTTCAAAGTTCTTGCTTCTATGTCTAAAGTTAATTCTGATTTCTCAAAGTTTCTACTTCTAGATCTTATTGTTCCCTCTCCTATCTTCTGATTTGTGAAGATTTTTACAACTGCATCCTAAAAATCAACTTATCCATAATTGCTAATTGGCGCACTATCATGTCCACTTTTCCTTCTAATAACAGCAGAAAAAACAGCAGTCTCCCAAGCTAGAGTCTAAGTCCAGGGACAAGAGATCAAACCTTCAGATTAATGACAGCTACTTTATTGGCCGGATCTGTGTTTTCTATAACCCATGTCATAGACTTAAAACAAGTGAGAACAACCTGCATGCATGAAATGAAGTACTTAAGAGAACGAGTTGATATAATCCACATTAGTTGTGCTTTTAATTGTTAACAAAATTTTGATAAAATAAACTGTAAAGGCGCCAGTACACACAGGACTATCAGAAGGGCTTCCTTCACGGTTAATAGTCACAGGACCCGTGGATGGTTGATTCGAATCAGCAAGAGGGACACCAACATCATTCAGGTTCAAGCAATGTGGCAACATATCTGACCATGGCCGTAGAGGTGGACACGCATCAGAAGTTGGTAAAGGTGTCTTCTTATTAATCTCATCCTGAAAATGCCCACTCCCTTGAGATGAAGGAGGTCTAACTTTGGCAACATTCTTCTTCACCACAGCAATCTTTCTTGCACCTTCCCTTAATGCACCCAATGCAGTACAATAGGTCTCTGAAGAAATTGCCCCTTCCTCTGCATACTTCAGTGCTTCCCTACATAGATTGTTGAAACGAGACGTTAGAGACTCCATACTCTGCGTATCTGCACCTCTGTCATCAGATCCAAGTCTGGCAGTCCTCGTCCATCTCTTCAGTATATAACGGGCTGGAAGCTTAAGCACATTTGTCACAGTAAAAACAGTCAAAATGTGTCTACAGACAATGCCTGAGTACTCAAACATCTGACAGCTACAATCTGCTTTCACATCAGAAATATCCAATGTGACAATATATGCTTTGTCATCATGCTCATATTTTGCAACCCTAAACTTGCTTATCACACCATCACCATCTATTTTATTGGCAGTATAAACAAAAGTTTCAACAAGTTCTTCCTGGAACTTCGCAAAAATCTTTTTTGTATACAGGCTTGCTGCTTGTTGTTCCATTGGTGATGGTGTCTTCAGTTCAGGTGTGGAGCAAAGCGTATCAAAATCTGCTTCTATTTCCCTTTCCAGGGAATTTTCTAAAGCCCTTTCATACTGCTTGAAGAACGTTGGAAGGTTGGTCTGTTGATTCACATACCCATCAAAAAAGGAGCTTATCCCATGGTTTGCTGAAAATGCAGCAAAAAAACAATCCCGAAAATAAACTGGGGCCCACTGCTGGCGAGCATTATATACAGCTTTAAGCCACTCATTTTTCCAGAGATTGTATTTATCAAGGAGGGAGCTCCATGAAGACTCAAAATCCTCAATTGTCTCAGAAAAATTGATGCAGCTATAAAGTTCTCCATAAAAGGAAGGATGAGCTAAATACACATGAGCCAACCTTTCCTGGCCCTCTCTTAAGATATGCCACTTACAAATGCAGTGGCGAGTTTCTGGTAATACCTGATGAACTGCTGCCTTGATGGCTCTATCTTGGTCAGTTGTCATTGAAACAGGAGGATGATTATTCATTGCAGATAACCATGTCCTGAAAACCCATGCGAATGAAGACTCAGACTCATCCAAAATTAAAGCACAACCAAATAACACCATTTGACCATGATGATTGACCCCAGTAAAAGGAGCAAATGGAACCTGAAACTGATTAGGTCTATACATGGTATCAAATATAACTGCATCACCAAAGTGACTGTATGCTGTCCTTGATCTTGCATCAGCCCAGAAAATGTTAGTCATACAATTGTCATCATCAAGCTGTATAGCATAGTAGAAGCCAGGATTCTCAGCCTGCATCTTTTTGAAATAGTTGAGGAGATTATGAGCATCTCTTCCCAGAGTCCTTTTTTGCCCACAGGGTTGAACAAAATTTATGGGCATAAGAGGGCTAAGATTTCTCACTGGAACACTTATTTCTACTGGAGAGACACAACTTGCACGGTGAGTAAGTTCATAATATACGTTATTTCCATTAGTGGAGATCATGAGGTCATTCTGGCTACTAAGTGTCTCTGCTGCACTCGTAGTAGCACCAGCAAAATGCCTTCGAGGTCTGAGATAATGCACCTTTCCAGGATTCACTGTAGAATGGTTGTGATCCTCCACAAATTTAGTCACAATCCAACTATCTGAATTTTTTTTTTCTATCCGAAGCATAGCGTTACAGGTTTCAACATTTTTTCTTTTAAAAACTTCTCTGCAACAAGCAAAATCCCACCTAACAATTGGTCCATCTGGCTTCGAACGGCTGTACTGCCCAACATGTGTGCTAAAACCCACATGCCTTGCATATGCATCATAAAAGCTCTTGGCAGCTTCTTCAGATTCAAACTCCATACCCACATACGGCTTCTCAATTCCATTTTCAACCTGACAGCTTCTCTCGTTTTCAGCAGAATTCCCCGGAAGATTTTTCTTTCTATCATGGTTAATATGAGTGTGCGATTCACCATTTTTTTGCCTCTTCTCTCGGTCTACATGGACAACTTCAACAACTTCATCATCCATTGACCTGAGTGAATGTATCAGGACATTGGCATATTCTCTCACTCAGGCATCTATGTCTCACATCTATTCATGTAAAACGAATGGTTGGCGACTAAAATCTTATCCAAGCAACTAAACTTAACAGTGCATCCGACATTTGTCCTCCTGCTTATGCTGAAAGAAACCACTCATAAACAACCGAACAAGAAGCAAAGAGAAGAGAGAAGAAAGAGAGAGTTAGAAAAAAGTTAGTGTCAACTTGCACCCAAGCTGTACCATGAATTTATCAATCCATCCATTGAAGTCAGCATTAAAAATAAGCACGCAGAAATAACCAAATGTTATACATAGGGGCCTTGCAGCCTCCGTCAACATCACCTTCCTTCTCAAGAAGATGAAGCTGAATATGTAGAAGCAGCGGCAAATGCATTAGCAACAGCAAGAGGCCGTGCGGCAGTGTCTTGAGGAATTTTTGCTGTGTGTTTAAGAGTTAATTATGCAACTATAGCCGATTAAGAGTTTACAAGGGAACAACAAATTTTGGTAGCCGGAATAGGAAAAATGTGGAAACACAGTACTATTGCATGCAATCATGTGAACATAGGAAATTCATATGATAAAGCTCAGTAATCAATCCTCTTGAATGCAAATGAAACTTCTCAGAAACTTATATTGCTTTCTTCTTCCTTGTTGGATGAATTCTTTATCCTTTATGAATACCAGAAATTATCAACAAGATGAAAAAGTAAAGACAGATGAGAACTTGTAGGTGAATTAAATATAAATCTGTTAAAGGAAATGCTTTGCACTCTCTCTACATATTTTTAGGCAGTATCAGAAAAGTCAAGATGCTAAAGGAAACATAGAGATCAAGAAATAGGATCTCAAAGCCACAATAATGGCACAGCTTAGAAGTTCAAAGAGACATTTTCCATAGATGTCATATAAATCATAAATTGCGCAGAAAGCCACCAATTTTTAAGTGAATGCTCCATCCGAAACCCTAAAATCCCACTTCAGTAGCTACCTAAAAAGGTTATCCTCTAGCAAAAGCTTCCAAACCATCCGACAGTGGAGGACAGCATGACAAAACTCCCACTAGCAGACTTGACAACATTCATACATCTGCAGTAAGAGTTAGTAAGGTCCTCCAATAGTACAAGAGATAATCAGAATCTAGTACAATAAGTACTATTGTTCATACAAAGTCTTTGATTTGAAAGAATTCTTGAAGTAGAATCTAGTCCAATGAGAATTATTGTTCATACAAAGTCTTTGATGTTCAAGACATCTTCCACAAATGCTTCTTCAGAGGGAAAGAAAGAGAAGGATCGGAAAATCATAAACATGGGGAGTTTAAAGAGATTCATGCAGGACCAGCAGATTTGCTCAAATGTCGTAATTTTTCTTTTAAGTGTTTTAAGTTGAACCTCTCTCTTTTGGTGCGAGAGTTTACACTGCATCTGGAAATATATTTGTACAAGACAGTATACGCTATGGTTGTAGTTGCATCTCTAACCGAAGAAACAAAAATAACCAGACAGAAGGCTATCCTTAATATAGCTTTCCTGTAGTGACCTTACTCCTACAATCCAGAGCAAATTTCTCCCCTTCTCCACCCACCTCACATTACCCTCACCTTATAAACTAGCTAGAACCTTCAACACCACATTAGTGCCTCAGCTCTTCATGCCACCCAATGCTCTTTCTCTAAAGAGTGAGCAAGGGGCTGTACAAAAAATCAGTCAGCTACTTAGCTCCAAAAAGCTGAACCCTACAGTTTTGCTCCCCCTACGCAATCGGCCATCACATCAGTCTACTCTCTCACTAGTCAATCCCATTAAACACAGCCCTCCTTCCACTTCCCCTGAGCCTCGCCAGTCTTCAAATGGAACACCATGCTCCAGACAACCACCATTTCCTATCTAGCCCATTGTGCAAAACCAGTAAATTGATCATAAATTCAAAAAGAAATTTAAAAATTTTTAAAAAGGAAAGAAAGAAATGCTTGTTTTAAGCTAAAATGCTTTCATTCTTTTTATGCTTTCTGTATACTAAACCAATCAAAAGTGGAAAACAGAAAAGGCAAAATATATGAGCATTTCAGTTTCCCTAGTTTCACCCCAAATATCAAGCAAAATAAATTCCTAAAAAGAAAAAAAAAAACTATAAAAAATCAAAAAGGTAACATTTCTACCTTACACTACAACTGAAACTTCCAATTCTCCATTTCAGACTGAAACCTAGAGTGGAAAAAAGAAAAGCACAGATATTAATGCTGCACTAGAAATAATAGTGAACTCACCAATTACTAATTTACACACACCGAAGTAGGAAATGCACAGAAGTAACGTCAATTTGTGAGGAAACCGGTGGTGGTGGTAGCGACGCCGGCGGTGGTCCGGGTGGCGGTTGAGGTTAGCAGAGCTTAGGAAGCCAGGGACCGTCGTCAGGGATCAGGCGCGGGCGCGGGCTCGGGCTCAGAGCGAGAATGAGCTGGGCTAGCTGCTGGCTCGCTCTACAGGCAAATCGGAGTTTTTTACGTTTTCTGGTTTCCGGGTTTCCATTTTAGGGGGCGTTTGGTAAAAGGGTATCGGAATGAAGGAATAGAATAAACTCCATAATTGGTGTTTGGTTCACTGGTATGGGAATTGAAATTTTGGAATGATTTCTAAAAATTTGGCATCCCTCCATTCCGGCTAATTTCTCATATTATTTGTATTTAAAAAAAACAACCGTCAAATACACCTCTGACAGGGGTTGTTTCTAAATATATAGCGGCCGTGCTGAGTCAGCACGGCCGCATAACTAAAAATTCCACCCAAATCTTCTCTGCAAAAAATTTAATGGTGCACAGTAGGTGTCAGACGGGGACGTGCTGACTGGGCATGTCCCCGTCTGACTAAAAACTGACTGGCCTGTGCATTTGTCAGACGCGGACGTGCTGAGTCGGCACGTCCCGCCTGACAAATGCTCAAAAAAAATAGTTTTAACGTCCGCGGCAATTGGTTTCTGCATTAAATGAGATGTCTCTGGCCTTCTGCCAGCTAAAGTGGATAACTAAGACAGGTGTTATACATTCAATAGAGTGTTATTACATCTGCCAATAGATGGAATGGCGTCTGAAAAGTGAAATTCCTTTTTCTTTATTCCTAGAACCGACTTTCTTCCATCAAGTTAGGGTTTTACGTCTATTGCTCCAACTCATACACAAGCCTGATTATTAGATTTTGTTTGGAAAGTCATTTTTTTGTCAAAAACAAATTTTTACGTTATTTTTAGTAATTTTTTTATTATATATATATTATATTATTATATTATATTTTTTAATAAAAATTTTGAAAATTTCCACGCATCAAAATTTCAATGATGTAAGAGAGAATAGAATCCGCAATAAATGTTGATATTTATTATTTTGTTTGGATAGAGTATTATTTGAAATAATTACTATAGTACTTTTTATGATGTGATGTATATGAGATAAAATAATAATTGAGAATATAAAAAGGTGAGTTGGAAAATACATTAAATTATTATATTATATTTTTTAATAAAAATTTTAAAAATTTCCACGCATCAAAATTTCAATGATGTAAGAGAGAATAGAATCCGCAATAAATGTTGATATTTATTATTTTGTTTTGATAGAGTATTATTTGAAATAATTACTATAGTACTTTTTATGATGTGATGTATATGAGATAAAATAATAATTGAGAATATAAAAAGATAAGTTAGAAAATATGTATATAATGCAAGCGAAATATTATTTGAGATATTTGTGCTATCCAAACACTCCTATTATTTTTACAGTAGTTTCTTTCTTAAACGAATGATGGACAAAGAATCTAAATTGGAACTCGTAAATAATTAAATTTTTTGACGTGGCACAACCACCTCCAATCCTATTTCCCAAATGTAGCTGACAAAGAACTCAACGAGCCGCACCAGATAGTTTCTTCTTCTCATCACAAAAACCGCCAAAATTACAAGTGTCCCATACCCAAGTGGATCCCACTAATCCTATCCCTACCCACGGGAATCATCGCCCGTCCCTGAACCTCACTTCACATGCTCCCCTCGCCCGTCCCAGACCAGTCAGTTTTCAGTCAGACGGGGACGTGCCCAGTCAGCACGTCCCCGTCTGACACCTATCACAACTGAATTTTTTGCAGAGAAGATTTCGGTGGAATTTTTAGTTATGCGGCCCCTGTCAGAGGTGCATTTGGCGGTTATTTTTTTTAAATACAAATAATCTGAGAAATTAGCCCTCCATTCCTTAGTAAAAGGGTGAGTTTTGTCCAAAACTCAAGTGTGATTCCAAAATCTTATAATTACATAATATTTAGTATAATTAATATTTTTATATATTATATATTTATATTTATATTTATATTATAATATATACAAATATATAAAATATATTATAATTATAAAATTTTATTATAATTATATATTTTATTTTAATATTTTAAATTGATGCTGCAAAAAAGTCACGTGTGTGAATCAGACCCTTGATAAATAGTCAAATGACAATTCAGTCCCGTGTGAATAGATATTTGTGGCAGTTAGTCCTGCATATTCATTTTTGTTAGCATGTGGCCCCTTAGCAATAAGAAAAATATCTGCTCACTCGAAGAAGTTTTTCCTCAAACCCCACTCCCAATTGCCAAGCCCACCACATGCCATTTTTTTAAGTGAGAGGTGTTGAATTTAGAATTTTCTACTTATAATCTAGAGGTGTCAAAGAGACCCATTTAATTGAAGTCTACCCATACACACCCATAAATAGTTGGGTATGAGTATCTTAAATTTTACATATGTGTATAAATAAAATGGGTATAATTGGGTAAGTGATAACCCACCAAATTCAATTAACCTATTTAACTAGAGATTCACTAAACTTATTTCTCCACCTCTGCACCGTCAATATTGCTTCTTCAATTTTACTACCAGCTAGAAAATTTTTGAATGTTGCCATGACCTGGTCAAATTCTGCAATTTTCTAAACTTAAACCTTAATAATTAGACTATCATCTCATCATGCATCTAAGAATTCATCAAGGAAAAGAACAAAATTTGTCATATATAACAATCCATTTGATAATTGCAACTTTTGAACATATAAATGCAATTTATCATATATCTACGAAATACACATTTGACGAAGTTCAACAAAAAGGCTGGAGGACGGCCATGCAATAGTAGATTGCAGAATGCTTATAACTCTCTTTAAAGGCCAAGCACTATAATCTGACTTAGACAGAATTGTCTCGCATGGTCTATGTGTTTTCTTTTGGTGGCTATGTATCTTGAGAAAGCATATTGATTTGTGCAGCGATTGTCAATTTTGATCATTTGCAAATTTGCCAATGAAGAGTGCCAAAGTAGATTTGTTTGATTTCTTGTAAAGAATTAAACGTAAAAATGAACTTTTGAAATCACCAAAAAAAAGATAGGAAATTTCTTGTTTTGGCATTTAATTTGAGATTCAAAACTTGGTAGTAAAAAGATTTTTATCCTTAGCAAAGTAAAGCTCATTCAGATCATGTTGAATGATTGATTTCCTATGTTAATGCTTAAATTTTGTATCAATTTTTCAGTCTTTGACAGAAAGATTGGTAGATTACCCTGCCATGTTCACATGTGTTTTTAAATAGGTTCTACTTTGTATACGTTAATTTGATCTCTAAAGATTTGGCCTTCGAAATGTAGACATCAAATTTTTGTTAATTTAGAAAAAATCACCAATTTGATCTCTAAACATTTTTTCTAATGCCAATTTAGTCCCTTAAAGTTTTTTTTATATGCAATTAGTCCTCAAAGTAAAATATATATGCCAGTTAAGGACATGTGTCGTAGCGCCGCCCCAAACATGTCTTTTATTCGAATAGACGACGGTCCATTCAAGGACTTTTTGGGTAGTTCACATCAGGATCATTTTAATGCTTTGATAGAAAATAAAAACACGATTAAAAGGCAAAAATTAGGAGAGTGTCTGAGAAAGGAAGTGCGCGAAACCAATTTAGGGCTTTTTGCTGCTGTTCGAATTCTGCATTAGTGGACACGAATCAGATGATGGAAAATGATCTGAATAACATGGAATCGGTAAGGATAGAACAATTGGGTGAGTAAAAGAATGCGAAGGATATAGCTGGTGAAATAGCAGCATTAAGTACAGTAAGTCCAATTATTTATACTTTTACTTGAGAAGTGAATTGTTTTGACGATTTGATTACATAATCTGTTGATTCTTCACTTATTTTGAATGATCGTTTGATTTTATACGCCATGTCCATTTCATGGGTAGGAAAGACCAGGAAATTGGGTGGTTGAATGTGGGGTATGATATGGGATAATGTTGCTTTTTCGATTTTCTTTAACCCATCTGGTTCCTTTGTTGGTAAAATTGCATTATGTTGTTGCTTTCAGGCTACTAGAAATAGGGATAGAATAAAGTTTGAGCATGTGGAGAATAATTAATAAAAATATATTTTGTCTTTTTCTGGAAAAAAAATAGAAACAGGACACAAATTGGATTATTTTTATGCTGAAAATATTTCATGGTGGGGTATATTTTGGACCACCAGAAGAAAAGTATGTAGGGGACGATATGAAATCTTTTGAGGTGTCCTTACAAGTCGAGTGAGTTTGAGCAGTCTCTCTTCCTTTTGTACCTTGCTCGAATATGAAGGTAATGTGCAATTGTATTAGAGATTTCTAGGTAGAAAGAATGAATTTAAACTTTGCAAAATAGATAGTAAAGATGATGTTGCAGATATGGCTGCCATAGGGAGCAAAAATGGTGAAGTTGAACTATATTTGGTACAAGAATTCCATATTAGATTCTTGGAGAGTAAATTAGGTAGGTGTAATGTTGGTATGGCCAAGTCTAGTGGATCAAAAGAAGAAGAAGATTGTTGTTATGTTAACATAACCTTCAACGACTGTACTACCTTTGAAGATACTACAGTGAGAGTTGAATTTATTGAGGAAGTAGATGCCTGCAAGGTTGATGATGATGCAGAATTAGAATCTATCGATGTTGAAAGTTTTCATGATAGTGATTATGACTTTAGCAAAGACAAAGACTATGTGATTTTCCAAAAAGCTATTGCTAGTGTTGAAAAGGAGCTAAAAATTGATCAAAAATAGGCGAAACACTACCTATTGGAGAGACTCGAGGTAGTAGAAATAATGCCACAAAACCAGCTTATGATGTAGTAGAAAAAACAGCAGCAAGCAAACAAGAAAGCATCAAAGATGGGGCTGATATGATGGAGATCCCATTCCAGTGCATGAAGAATCAGTCTCAATCAACATTGAGGAGCTAAATAGCTGATGTGAGTCCTCGAATGAGGATAGTTTAAGAATGAGGAAGCCAAAATATGTCAGGTTTAGGCCTGAAATTGACATGGCAGACCCAAAATTTTATATTGGGTTGTTTTTCAATGATAAACAAATCTTCAAGAGAGTCATTGATTACTATGGTGTGAAATGGAAAAAAGTATTTCGATGGAAAAAGAATGATATTAAAAGAATGAGGACCAATTGCAAGGCATCAAATTGCAAATGGTTCATTTACGCTTCTAAAGAGGCTCATAGTGATGCGTTTGTCATACGAACCATGAGACCACATTGTCATTGTGGTAGAACATTTTATCACAAGCGGACCAATTCAGGTTTCTTAAATAGACATTACATGGAATGCATTAGGCTGAACAAGAGGGTGACAGTTGCATAGTTCAAGGAAAAATTTCACCTTGAACTCAATGTCAACATCACTAAGGACCAAGCAAGCAAGACTTTCATGAAGGCCAAGTTGTTGATTCATGGTAGTTACAAAGACCAATACAAAAAGTTATGGGACTATTGTGAAAAGCTGCTTACATGTAATCCCAGGACAACAGTGCATATGGAAACCTCTATTGATAAAATTAGTGGTAAGGAGATATTTCTAAAATTGCATATATGTTTTGAAGCATTGAAAAGAGGGTTCAAAGCTGGTTGTAGACGTGTGATTAGGGTGAATGGTTGTCACTTGAGGGGTCCACACCTCGGAGTATTATTAACAGCATTTGGTATTGATGCAAATGACTGCATCTATCCTGTTGCCTATGCCATAGTGGAGGTAGAAATTAAAAGTTCATGGAAGTGGTTCATAAAATTCCTGAAGTATGACTTGTCAATTTATGAACAGAAAAGCTGGACATTCATTAGTGATAGGCAAAAGGTAACATTTTATTGCTTATGCTTACAGTTTTTTTTTATTTTCTAGTTCAATGAATCGACCTTGCTTATTGGTCTATACTTGCAGGGTTTAGGATCTGCCATTCAAGAAGTGATTCCAGGAATAGAGCATAGATATTGTGTACGGCACCTACACAACAAGTGCACATGCACATGAAAAGAGATTTGAAGTACAACATATCTATGGAGAAACCTATGTGGTGGACCTAGACAAGTGCACATACACTTGTAGAAGGTGAGAACTCACAGGCTTGCCTTGTTGTTATGCTATTGCATGTATTTCACTTGCATCTGGCAAACTAGAGGACTATGCACACAAGTGTTATTCAAGAGAGGCATACTTGGCTGCATATGAGTCCACTATTGCTCCAATAAGTAGCCCGAATGCGTGGAAAACCTCGGCCAAGGAACCTGTACTGCCACCTAAGAAAATGAGACTTCTTAGAAGGTCTAAGAAAACTGTCAAGAGCAGTGATGGAGTTATAAAGCTGTCAAGAGCAGGAGTCACTCCACTAAGTTGTTCAAAATGCCATGAAAGATGACACACTAAAAGAAAATGTCCACGGCTTATACCACAGGAGCAATTAACTGCATATAGTAGCAGTAGGGGGCCGTCTTTCAACAATAACAGGTGCAACAATTGTCAAGAGTTGGGTCATAATAGAAGAACTTGCCCAACAATCTACAACAGCGAGAAAAGTTGTGCAGTTGCAAATGGCAAAAATACTTCAATAGCTGGTTTGTTATTCCTACCAAACACCTACATTATTTTGAGTAATATTAAGTCCATTTTGCTAATCTTTTCTCTTTTTTATAGAGAGGTCAGGTCTTGAGGTGTCTAATGCATAACCAGCTATTGAAAAATAACCAGAAGCTCATGAACAATTGAACATCATGCTTGGCAAGGCTGTACAGTTGAAAACAAGCTGCTCGAGATGAAGGACATGGTTGCTACATACTTACATGACAACTTGCATGTTAATTGTATTTATATGGCCACCAATTATTTTTTTTTCTTTGTAGATTCATGTGCACTGATTGAAATTGTACAACCTGCTGAAACAACAGAGCTTACACCTTCGGTTCCTAGTCAAGTTCCTGAACAAAAGACAAAAACTGTAAAATGCACATTATGTCGAGCTCCAAGACATAACAGGACAACATGTCCCACACATCCGGTACAATCTTGGAGAATACAGAAGGCATCTATGGATGCTTATGGTCCATATGTTGAATCAATTGAAAAAAAAAATGTAGGATAAAGTAGAGGGTGAGTATATGAGATGAAAAACAACTTATACTTTGCATGCTTTCTTTATGATAGCACTTATACTTTGCATGCTTTTTTTATGATAGCACTTATACTTGCATGTTTATGCTGGCACATAGGCTCATAGATGAACCAGTGAGGAAAATGAACCCAGAATTAAAGACCATCTAACTGGTTATGAGTAATATCAAATAGCTATAGCAGCTCACACCCAATGTTGATCAACATATTTCATCTAGAATATAGGGACTGATCAATTATTTTGAGCCTACTTATGTATTTTGGCTGAACATTTTTTGTGAGTCTACTTATGGAACATGTATGCTAGTTCCCTAGTTAAATCATGTTAGTTGGGACATTTTATTTTGCTGGAATTGCATTATTATTTTGGTACTCTATGATCATGTCCAACTAACATGAACATATCTCTTTTTGTTAATGGTTGGAATGATACTCATTCACGGGTTCTGAATTTTTTAGTGCTCAGGGTGTTACCTGGAAAAAGTTAATGTACTATGTATTTGGTTGCTAGTTAGGATTCTTAAAAATGAAAGCAAAACTCCGCAGAATTTTTTTTATGAGCAACTTATTGCATTGAAATGATGTAGTTGATATCTAATTGTGGTTATAGCTAGTGATTTTGCTATTGTATCACTACAGAGTTAGGTTTCAAGGTTGGGATTGTTCAAATTTAAAGTGAAACTCTGCTGAGAAGTTTTTTAAACATGAGAAACAAGTTGCTAACCATGTTTCATTAGTCATACATATCACAATAGCTTTACAAGTCTTAAACTAGGTTCAACATCCAACCTCTTCAACATCCAACCTCTAATTCCAATTGATGACTAAAACAAAGGCATGAATACTAGAATGCTTTTTTTCCAACAACACCATCTGAGCTACTGCAACATTTTGAGTCCATGTCCTATATGCCTCTTTTTGGCATTATCACTCAATATTGCAACTAATAAAATGCAGCAGCCGAACACTACCAACAGAAACAGTTTCATCTTTTTTTCAAATTTTTTATTTCTTTCTTCATTTCCATGTTCTCCCCCTTGACTTTTCTTAGCTCTTGTAGCAATTTCACTATCACGTTCTTAGTGAACTTTGACATGGGAGGATCGTGCCATAAAAAAATTTGTAAACTTGGAGTGTCTACAAATTATCATATATTCTGTGATTAGTAATACAAAAAAAAAAAGAATTAGCCTAAAAAAAAGGAATGAACCCAAATAAATTCCATTCCAGTTAGTCACATTATGCCATAATTTCTGCATCCATAAAACCTTCTTGATGGATTTGCTGTAGTCCACGAACTATATATATCTATTTTACTTACTTCTTGGCAGTGGCACTTCACCTTGTCATCTCCACCGTAGCTTTCAACCTTTTCTCGGATGATTCCTCCAAGAGTTGAAGTGTAATATGTGTCGTTCCTTGGATCTCCATTGGTGGCTGAGCTAGAGGACCCGTCATCCATATTTCTCCTTCTATTATACATTCAAAAAGAGGAATTTGAAGACATTTTGGAATGGGATCTGCTCAAAACCCTAATTTGGCTAAATTGGACCGCCCCTCATTTCGTATTGCCTTTATATCTTCTTTTCCATTTGGGTTTTCATTTGTTATTTTTAATTTTCGAAGCATTAAAATGATCTTGGCATGAACTACCCAAAAAGCCCTTGAATGGACCACCATCTATTCGAATAAAAGATATGTTTGGGGCGGTAACTGCGACACAAGTCCTTAATTGGTGTATATATCTTACTTTAAGGACTAATTGCATACAAAAAACTTTAAGGGACTAAATTGGTATTAGTAAAAATATTTAGGGACCAAATTGGTAATTTTTTCGTCAATTTATAATATTTTCTTGAATTTTATTTATTTAATGAGTCATTTATTTTCATTTTATCTTAAAAAAACAAAGAAAAATAAAAAAAAATGGGGGAAAAACACTTTCTAATCATTTTTTTCCAACTAATACACTATTTACTCCACTACTACACTCAACCTCCCAAATTCTTTCTCTACACTCTCACAAAACACTCCCATCTCCTTCTCGAATTCCTTGGTTCTCCCTTTGTAAGGCGCGAAGACAACCTCTTTTCTAGGCGACCACACAATGGAGCAATTGATGAGAAAGCACAAGTGCTTGTGAGTAGAAGAGATAAACAACAATGTACAGATCACAAATGTAACAATAAGTAAATAAAAAGGAAAGAATTGCAAACCAATTAACTACCCAACTCTTCTTGAGCTTGTAGATTAATTCAAACAATCTTCTTCAATTTGATGAATTAGAATCACTCTTGTGTACAAAGGAAGGTTCACCTCCTCCTTGCCCCAAACTCCACTCGGTCAAGTTAGGACGTTTTACTATCTTTCAGGACAACCCTCACAGAGTTACACTCATGAAATATTCACTCACAAATGAAAAACTTACAATGAACCTCATACCACTAAGACTACAAATCTTCCTTGAAGAGTATTTTCTCACTAAAATCACTCTAGATCTTTTGTATCTTCAGTGTGCAAAAGTTGTTTAAAGTATCTGACTAACAACTATTTATATAGGACCAAGAAAGTGCCTTATTAATGCTTCCAACGGATAGAAAGTAGCTGAAGAGTCAACTAGTCGTTGGAGTATCGGACGTTCGGTAGTCCTGTTTTTTGCGTCCGACAGCAGGCAGTGAGATAAAGAGTTTTTCTTCAATTCTTTCGGACGCCCGGTAGGCTGATTTTCTGCGTCCGAAGGTATGATGTAAAACTGGGAATTCTTCTTCAATTCGTTAGGACGTCCGGTAGGCTGATTTTCTGCGTCCGAAGATACTCAATGGTTGTCGGACGGCCGATGCAGTCTTTTTGTGCGTCCGACAGTTTCAGCATACTTGTCCCTTTCAAATGTGCTTAATCTTTGAATCTGATTTGTTTCATTTCTGAAAAGGCCTTTGAGAAGATGTTAGTAATATCCATTTGTTTTGTAATCATCAAAAGTTAGGGACCAAGGTCAACATTCTCCCCCTTTTTGATGATGACAAAACAATGGATGGAAGAAGGAAAGAAAAAAAATTGAGCAAATAAGCATAACCTCCCCCTCACACATAGTATCCATATCTCCCCCTTTTTGTCATCATAAAATGAGAGTAAAAATCTCATACTGTAATTCAACAACAATAACAGAAAATCTAATATTCCAAACAAAAACAGAGAAATAATACCAGAATTCAGCAATCCCAACATTAGATCAGAATTGTTCTTTTCTCTCCCTTTTTGACATCAAACAAATTCAGTAATATTCAAGAACATCAAGGAAAAACTCAGTTCAAATCATCAGATACATCAAAAGAGAATTACAAAAAAAATATTATGAACAAAAATCTCATCAATCTTACCAATATTTTCTACTTGTTAGAGTTAGTATCATGTCTAACTATCCACATGTATTTCATGCCTCTTCTCATGTTCTTTTTCACATAACAATTACTTTTCATGTGACCTTTTTGACAGCAAAAATTACACATAACCAAAGAGTTATATACATGAACAAGTTTAATAAATCTTACTTGTCTTCTCTTATAAATAATAAAATCATTTGCATTCTGATTCAGCCTTATCTGATGAGTACCAAAATTTATCTTCTTCTCATAAGTGCCAAAATAAGGTTTTGTTCCATTTTCTTGAAAACAGTTTTGTTTCTTATATTGTAGTAACTCATTTAAATCATTAATTCTTCTTTTCAAATCACCTTGTTGCTTTTTGAGTGTCTCACAAAGACTTATTTTTCTATCAAATTTATTTTGTAAATCAATCTCATTCTTTTTCAAAGAATCATTTTCAGTTTTCAGTTTCTTGTTTTCTTGAAAAAGACGAGCATTGTCTTGAAGAAGAAAACTAATTTTATGTTTTAATTCCTTGTTTCTAGTATAAGATTCTTTCAAACTATCATGCAATTTTATAATGAAAGATTCAAAATCATCATCACTTTCATCATTACTTTCAAATTGAGAGTTGGAAGTTGTTACCTCATCATCTCCAATGGCCATAAAAGCCAATTGAGCAGATTGTTCTTCCTCTTCAATTTCACCATCGGAATTGCACTCATTCCATGTGAATTGAAAGTTGTTGAATCTTGGCTTTCGTTCACCGTTTCTCTTCTTCATTGGACACTCACTCATGTAGTGTCCAAGTTGGCCACATTCATAGCATTTGTCACCTTACTTTTTGTTGGCCTCATATCTTCCTTTATTTCTTGCATTGTTGAATTGATTAGAATCTGAATTGTTAGGTCCTCCTCTTCTAAATCTCCTTTTGTTGAGGATCCTCTTGAAACTTCTAGTGATGAGAGCTAGATCACTATCATCAGCTTCCGCATCTTCTTCATCTAGGGAGGCAGAATCATCTTCATCTTGAGATGCCATTAGAGCAATGCTCCTTCTTACTTTCGCATTCTCTTCCTCTTGCACTTTGGACTTAAGTTTCAGCTCATAAGAGGTTAGAGAATTAATAAGAGATTCAATGGGCAAGAAATTCAGATCTCTTGCCTCTTCAATAACAGTCACTTTATTTTCCCAATCATTAGACAGAGCATTCAAGATTTTTCTGTTTTTCTCTCCTAAGGTATATTCCTTTTCTAGAACCTCTAAATCTTTAATAAAATTATTGAATTTACAATACATTTGATCAATACTTTCATGAGATTCCATCTTAAACGACTCATATTTAGTAACTAAGATAGATTTCTTTTGCTCTCTCACATTCTCACTACCTTCATGAAATTCTTTCAATTTGTCCCAAATGTCTTTAGCTGACATGCAACCCTTGACTTTAATAGATTCATTTGAGTTTAAAGCACAATATAACACATTCATGGCTTTTGCATTTAAGGTGAGATGAGCTCTATCCGCAGCAGTCAGTTCATTTCTTATTTTTGGTCTAGATCTCTGAGTATTTTCATCTATAAGAGAGGCATCATATGGACCTTCACCAATAATAAATCACAATTCAATATCAATTGATTGCAAAAAGATAATCATTCTTTCTTTCCAACTCACATAATTTGACCCATTAAACATAGGTGGTCTAATGACAGAATGTCCTTAAAAAAATATGTCATTATTGGTTATCATTTTTACTCCAAAGCCGATTGAACTTAATCTCTAGGAGACCAAGCTCTGATACCAATTGTAAGGCGCGAAGACAACCTCTTTTCTAGGCGACCACACAATGGAGCAATTGATGAGAAAGCACAAGTGCTTGTGAGTAGAAGAGATAAACAACAATGTACAGATCAAAAATGTAACAATAAGTAAATAAAAAGGAAAGAATTGCAAACCAATTAACTACCCAACTCTTCTTGAGCTTGTAGATTAATTCAAACAAGCTTCTTCAATTTGATGAATTACAATCACTCTTGTGTACAAAGGAAGGTTCACCTCCTCCTTGCCCCGAACTCCACTCGATCAAGTTAGGACGTTTTACTATCCCTCAGGACAACCCTCACAGAGCTACACTCATGAAGTATTCACTCACAAATGAAAAACTTACAATGAATCTCATACCACTAAAACTACAAATCTTCCTTGAAAAGTATTTTCTCACTAAAATCACTCTAGATCTTTTGTATCTTCAGTGTGCAAAAGTTGTTTAAAGTATCTGACCAACAACTATTTATATAGGACCAAAAAAGTGCCTTATTAATGCTTCCAACGGATAGAAAGTAGCTGAAGAGCCAACTAGTCGTTGGAGTATCGGACGTCCGGTAGTCCTGTTTTTTGCGTTCGACAGCAGGTAGTGAGATAAAAAGTTTTTCTTCAATTCTTTCGGACGTCCGGTAGGCTGATTTTCTGCGTCCGAAGGTATGATGTAAAATTGGGAATTCTTCTTCAATTCGTTAGGAGGTCCGGTAGGCTGATTTTATGCGTTCGAAGATACTCAATGGTTGTCGGACGGCTGATGCAGTCTTTTTGTGCATTCGACAGTTTCAGCATACTTTGTCCCTTTCAAATGTGCTTAATCTTTGAACCTGATTTGTTTCATTTCTGAAAAGGCCTTTGAGGAGACGTGAGTAACATCCATTTGTTTTGTAATCATCAAAAGTTAGGGACCAAGGTCAACACCCTTTCCCTCTCAATTTTGCACAATGGACACTAACACAGACTTTCTCATAAACGCACATACAAGACAATTTTTTCTCCAAAATTTCTCCTAGCTCTCGGTTCTCTCCATCTCACATAATACACACAACTCCCTCTTCTTCTTCCTCTCGAATTCTCACACAAATGCACACACATACTAGCACAACACACACATAACACACACTAATTCTCAGCACAAAAAAAAAAGAGAAAATAAAAGTGAATGAGAGGAAATAGAGAAAATGAGCAAAAGCAAAGAGAGGCAAGAACGGAAAAATGGGGGAAGAAAGTAAAAGAAAAAGAAAGTGAACAGCCTAAGGTTGATCGAAAAACCACCACCACAACAACATTCATCACCATCAAGGTCTTCTCTTTCTTATTTCTACTTGATTTAGCTTTTAAATTTTGTTAAATGGGTTTCATGGTTAGTTTTTAATTTTGCATATGAACTTATGGATTCATGATTGTTTCTTGTTTCTTGTGAATTGCTGTGAATTTCCCATTTTCTAAAGAGTGTGTTGGAGTATTTTTTGTGATTTGTTGGGCTTTACTCTAGTGATTTTGGCAGAGAGAGAAATCTGATTGTTTTTGCCAATTTTCACCATGTTTCATTCATTTTTTGTGAAAAAGTAACCCCGAAAATGGATTCTACGAGAAATTGAGAGAGGAGATGAATTTTGACTATTAAAAATGTCACTGGCGACCGGCGTGAATGGCGGTCTAGTGGTAGCTCTGTCGCCGGTGGAAGCCATGGTCGTCGGCAGGATGGGGGAGCAGGCTAGAGAAGAGAGAAAAGAAGAAAAAGAAGAAGAAAGAGAATGAGAATGAGAGTAAAAATAAAGGGTTGGCCTTTTATTTATTTTTAATTGGGTTTTAGAGTGGGTTGGCATTATTTTTTGTTTTAAATTTTCATTTGGGCTTCTGGATTTAATAAAGAGTAGGCTAATTCTATTTTTAGTTTGGATTTATAGATAGATTTTGTTTATTTGCTATTTTGGACTTCTAGATGGGATTTAGTACTTAAGTCCAATATATTTATCATTTTGAGCATGGCTGAATTTTTTCATTGGGCTAATTAATTCTTGGATGACATGGCTTGCATTTTTCTAGGCCAATGCATGAAAAGAAAAACTACCAAACCCGATTTTCTTGGGTTTTCTATAATCAAATTTATGAATTAACCCCTAATCTTTCAAACAATTTTTTGGTGGTCTAAAAACTTTTAATTTCTTTCATTCATGTCCCCATTTTAATTACATTTTTCCCCTCAACTTTTCTTTTATCTAATTTTGCCCCCTAATCTTTTGAAAAAATGATTTGACACCAAAAATTTTTCTAATTTTTGTAACTCCCTCGCAGCTTGTTAGCCCATCAATTAGGAGTGCTTCCTTTCTTTAATTGCTATTTTTGCTTCCAAGAATGTGTATTGTTTGTTATTTTAGATGTGTTTGATTTGCTTTGCATTTTTTTCCATAAGAATAAGAAATTGGTTCATTTTTTAGCACTTTCTATCAAAGTATTTCATATATAGTGGTGCCTTTATGTGTTTGTTCGTATTTTGAGCGGTTAATTAGGATACATTGCATTTCTTGTAGTTCAACCACATCAATCGGGAGGTAACCCTATTACACTTTAAATCCCAATTATGTGCTCCTATGTGATCTAATGCTCTCCTATGTGTTTATACGCTTTATTTTATTTTATTATTTTTATTTATTTAAATCAAATTTTTATTTACTCATATAATTTAAGTCTTGTAATTATTTGGAGGGTACTCAAATATCCGAAATGTAATAGATAGA
The DNA here is from genome assembly GCF_003713205.1 of Coffea eugenioides. NCBI lineage: Eukaryota > Viridiplantae > Streptophyta > Magnoliopsida > Gentianales > Rubiaceae > Coffea > Coffea eugenioides. The sequence goes on from NC_040036.1 coordinate 59,074,310, forward strand.
GTATATTATATCGCATTTATTTTATGATGAAAAATTGTAATTAGATAGGCAATGTAATAGATAGGTTAGAACATATTTATTTTCTCATACTTCCCTTTGAATTATAGTTAGGTTCTCCATCGTAATAGATGGATTTTGTGTGTTTATGTATGTTATGTGCTTATGTATTTTACCAACTTTTTTTAGAATGTTGTATCTAGATATTATTCATATGTGTTATATGTTTTATGTACTCTTATGTGTTTACTTGTTTTAATTCATATTTTATTTGTTTTATTAGTTATTATGAACATATAACGTCACCACACTAGTTCAACGCTAGTTGTGACCCTTACTCACTTCCTTGCTAGTCCAACGCTAGTGAGAATTTCTAGGAATAAGCTAATCCAATATTTGGCCCTTGGTTCATCTACGTGTTAGATTCATCTTTTGTGTGTCATTTATTGCATTTTCATGCATTTTTCCTCTTTTAGACAACTTTTCTCATTTACATAATATTTTCTCTTATATTATTCCTTTATCTCTATATGCATGAGTCATATCATTTAGATTCGCATTTCATTTAGAAATTAAAAAAAAGTTAGTTTATTTGCCTGCTTAGACTAGGAGAGTTACCATTTGAATATGAAAAATGGACAATTATAACTTTTTATCTTAAATATCCTATTAACCCCTTTATAAGAAAGAAAATTGTGTCATGAGTTTTTGTTTCTCGTACCCGTTATGTTGCATTTCAATCTCTTTGATCATGTATACTTCTATATATACATTATAAATTTTCTTTTCTTTTTGAGTCACATTTTTTATATACTTGTGACCCCTTCAAGGGATTATTACTAGACCTCTCAATTAATGCGATTGGTACTAATTAGATTTTAAAGGGACATTTTGTCTCTCTCGATATCCTCTTTAGGTTTAGGTTTTGTATTCATATAGAAACATCCAAATGTAATAAGTTTAAGGGGTTAGATTACGAAAATTTTGATTAAACCTCGTAACTAACTTAGATTACGTTGAAAGAGTGCCTTAAATTTGAATCAAACTAAACTTTGCCTTCTCTTTTTTCAGTGTGACTCCCAAACTAGTTTTTTCTCATTTTCAAAGATTTGGAGTTGTCAAAAAAAGTTTTATTTTACTTACTTTTGTTAAAAATATTCTTGTGTAACTTGGTAAACCTAAATTCGATACAAGTGATGACTTCTTTTTCCTAAAACCCTTTTTGGACTAAATTTTGGATCTAAATTGTTACGTTTTTTAAAGTTCCAGTTAACCCCCTTTTTACTTTTTTTTTGTAAAATGAAAAACACATTTTTTATCAAATACCTTTTTATCGTGAAAAATGAGGCGCGACAATTTGACGACTCCACTAGCGAATTGCTAGTGAGTTCAATCACTTGATTTAGTTGTATTTTTTGTTTCTAACACTTTTCATATATCATATTTGGATGTCTGAGGTTGCATTTTCTTTTCTAGGACTTTTTGCACTTTTCAATCGTATTCGTTTCCCGTCCTTCATGTATGTAATGAATGGTTTGTTTATTTACTTGTATTTATTTACTTGTACCATACTTTGCATTTGAGATAGGGAGCAATGTTAACCTAGAGCCTGCATACATGTTTAATTGTACTTAATCCCTCTCCTTAAAGGAGCACTTCATACGTGCACTCTATTTGTTTTTAACCCTTTATTTTTTTTAGTAGTTGTCATACCACTCTTCCTTGTTAGGATTAAAATTGATCTACCTGGGCATGTGACCGTGGCACGATATGCATGTAGCAGTGTTTGAGGGGTCATTCGAGCCACTGACTGAAGGTTTTGAAATTGATAACCCTTTACCTTTTTGTCTGAGGGTTTAGGAACCTGAAATCTTATCGAGTCTAGATGCATTAGTTAATCCCAACCTCATACATCCATTTAGAATCATCTAGGAAAGAGCCTACTTTACCCTATTAGAGACATTAGACACGAGGGGAGGGATCTCACCATTTTCTCTTTTTTTTTTACTATATATTTCTGTACCATTTTATTGTTCCAATGTATTATGCGCTATTTATCAATTGAACTAACCTTATTTTTCTCTTTTCATGCATTCATAAATTTTAGAAATAAAAGTTCTGATATGGTACTCGTTTAGGGTAGATCATCTTTTATAAATAGATCGTTACACGTTTAAATTTTAGTTTATCACATTACTATTATGTATATATTGCATGTCATGTGTAGGCTTACCTTGGCATCTAAATGGGGTTCTTTTAAATCATATTTTCAATTATAATATTTGCATATTTATTCAATTTAATAAACCGTCATTATGCATTAACTATATAGGGAATGCCAATGAGGGAATCCCCTATAAGAATAAACTATCTTTTGGTCTTGGATATATAATCCAATGAGACTTACACATTTATACTTTTTGTACTATCCAAAGAGATAGTGCATAAGGTAATGTAGGATTTGAACCCTTCCATAATGACGGCATTGAAGATTATGGAGCAGTTTTTGCGCATAAGAATGTGAGTCTCTAATATTTACCTTTTGACCATTTCATCAAAATTGGTAAAATCCTTTGTGTAAGGATACTAAGTTGAAGAAATTCACAAATGATTCCTCGTTGTTGGGATAATAAATATAGTGAGGCCAAATTTTGATTTTAGAAGACTCATAAACTAATGCATTGTAATGAAATTTGTGAATTTTGAAACTATAAATGGGCAGGTAATCCAGTCGATCTTTGACTAAACCATTAATTCCATCCAATCTATTTGGCTAGTTTATTCTCTTTTAGAATTTTGATCCATGCTTTCACTGAAAAAACTAGTCGAGACATTGTAATTTTTTCAATAGTAGGTTCTTTCATACTAAATTGACTTTTGACATCTCTTCATATATCAATTAAAGCAATTAATCCATTTGGATTTTAATCTCATCCTGTTAGGTCAAATGTCTCATATTATTCCAATCAATCAAAATTTTAAGGGTAAAATATATTAAACCCCCTTGTGATTTGGGTTATTATCATAAAGCCTCCTCATTGTTTAAAAACTCCCATATAAACTCCTTGTGCTTTGGACTTCTTTGGAAAATGGATGGAAATCATCCAAATTGACGGAAAGTGTACTACACACGCTTGACAAGCGAGTGTGATAACAATGCATCAAGGGTAATGTGATAATTTTACATTTTATTTTATTTTCTTTTTTCCTTGTTCTTTCTTCTTTTTCTTTCTTCTGAACTATCTGGAGTAGAAAAACTGAAGCAAAACTGAAGCAAAATCAACACCAACCTTTGTTAATCTTACTTTTCTTTTTTTCTTCTTTCCTTCCTCATTTTTCTTACTTTTTTTTTTCATTTTTTCTTCTTTCCCTTCTGGTGCAACTACAAGTAGAAACCCAAAGCTCCATGACCTCTGATAAACCCTCTCAAATCGGACTTGAATTTCTCTTACCAACTCAAAATCTCCCTTAAACATACAATTCACTTTATTCTTGAAGTCAGAGACACCACCATCTCATAACCTTCAGGTGATCTCTTTCCCCTTCGTCCTCATCCACCGCCACCACCAATTTCGCTTCGCCGCTGTTGCCATCGGCATTACTGTTTAGATTTCCTGGTATGGGTCGCATCGCCAAATCCGTCAACGACCACAAGGCCAGTCTAGATCTCATTTCGATAGACAATCTGCCCAAGCCACTCACCATTGTAGATGTCTCTCCAACTCCGATGCATGGCTTGAAGCTCCATATTGCCCACCAAGGTGTTCCCGGAGCTTTCAACGAAGCCACTGCTGGCAAAGTTTATATGAACATGCGAAGTGGGTTATCGAGTGTAATTCTTAATGTGTAGACATTTTTGATCCAGTGATTTTCGTGAAGAAATTTTATGGGTTTTAGTTGAATTTTGATTTCTCATTACCCAAATCTAATACAAGTTGACTTTAATTTGAGTTGTTTCTGCTTAATTTAGTATTGAGATTCTTGGCGTTGATATTAATTTGATCTGATCCATTTTAGTATGAAGGAAGAAAAGAAAAGGAAAAGGAAGAAAAATGCAAAAAAAAAAGAGGCCTGGTATAAATGATTGATGGTTGAACCTAGAGATGATGACAATGGAAAAGGCGTCAGTGTTTGCAGCGTGAAGGTAGGCAGGTTGGAGAAGATGACTGTTTGGAAAAGATGAAATCTTTTTAAAATTTCAATTTAGCCCCTTAATTTACTTTTTGTTCTCAAATGAATTAAGAAATTTAGTAAAATAACAGCTAATCCTGAATTAACTATTGGTACATTTTGAAAACGGGGTTAGCATTGGAATTTTACATCTTTCCGTCAATTTGGATGATTTTCATCCATTTTCCAAAGAAGTCCAAAGCACAAGGAGTTTATATGGGGGTTTTTAAACAATGAGGAGGTTTTATGACAATAACCCAAACCACAAGGGGGTTTAATGTATTTTACCCAAATTTTAAATTATTTTTCAGTCGAATATTAGTAAATGAATTGGATCCATCAAGTATTGTATGGTGCACTACAAGAAATTTGGTCATCAGTGACAACATTTCTCAGTGACAACAGAAAAGTTGTCACTGAATAAGGTCCTCTACCAACAACTTTGAAAGTCGTCACAAATGCCTCATAGAACTAACTAATTAGTGACGACTTGGATTTGTCATCACAAACATATTCCGGCCAATAGGATCCAAGAGACTGGGAGTTATCGGTGAATACCTTTAGTGACGACTTGATGAATATCATCACTATTACTATCTCTGTTTCTTTGACAACTTTACAATGTCGTCACTGAAGCTTGTGTACTTTCTTTACTAGAAACTCTCTGTTGTCACTATAACAATGGATAGCTTTAGTGATAATTATATGTTGTCACTAAACTATCTTAGAATTTTTACAACTTTGGCAATATATTAATATTAATGTTAATTTGTTTCTAATGAAACCGTTTGACTATCATACAATTTTGAGCCTCTTGATTTTCATATAAATTGGCAATTTGACTAGTTTAGTCAATTGGTCATATTAATTTGTCCAAGAATGACTTGTTAAAGGAAAAAAAACTAAAGACATTTTGTAGTTAATTTCCCAATACCTAAAAAATGTTAATCTTAAGAGTTTGTAAATTAAACTAGTAATTAAAGAAAATAACTCCTAAACTCTTTAGTTAATTAATTAAATCAATTTATTATATTGCTTTAATTATGTATTTTTTATTCAAAGTTAATAAATTAAATGTGAAGTTTTATGTTTGACTAATAGTAAATAAATTATTTATGAAAAAATATTTTTCTCATCTAATTGACATTTTTTAAAATTTTTAATAAGAAAGAGTCAAATTTAAGAAGTACGGTATTAAAAAAAGGTACTTTTTATGACAAGGTAATTTTTGACAAAAGTCTAATTCACCACAAAAAGTCATCTTTTATGACAAGTTTCGGGTTATCATCATGATAAAATGGACTTTCTATAACTAAGGTGTACAAGTCGTCAATGAAAGTCATAGAATATCTAGGTAAGGTAATAAAACATTTTTGGCTTTTATCTTCTCACTTGTGTATTTCAGAGAACATTCACAATAAACTTTTGCCCACACACAGAGGGGCCTCCCTTCTCTCATTTTGCTTCCGTATTTGCAGTAGATCTGCCATTTCTCCTGATGGGTTGTCTCTCAAAACGTCTCCGTTTTGCCTCCTATACCTCTGAGGTATTTTTTTTTTGGCAAATCTCCCAACCAGCCGTTCCAACTTGTATCCCCACAGGCCGTTCCAACTTGTATCGTCGTCATCTTCGATCTATAAATCAAGCACCCATCTGTGCATAGAAGTTGCGTCTCCTAGACCGGCACTATTTTTCCATTCCTATTCCAGTCAGAATTTCCATTACTCTGGCTATATCTCTTCAATGAGGTCTCCCCAAATCCCAGCCCTTCAAGCCCTAACTTGTATCCAAATTTCCCCCTCCTAAAATCTTTCAGTGGAGCTGATTTTTTGATTCCCTATACTGGTGAGCTTTTAGTTCTAGCCTTAATTCAAATCCTTGTATCATTCATTCCCATTCAATGAATTTATTTAGTGAATATTAAAGTTGTTATTTATTTTATTTACAGCTTACTAACTTTTTTAATTAAGGAAAGAGACAAATTTTCTTCTCTAGTTTTCTTCTTGGCTTTGTAAAAATTGTTCATGCTTTCTTTGTTTTTTAATTTAGTGTAAAAAAGTTCTTATGGGTCAGCCACACAATGCTGGGATGTTTTGGATGAATAGTGGAAATGTTGGTGAGGAAGAATATGATTAAAAACTACCCTAGCAAAGCAACTGGGAGCAGTGTCAGTAGACCAAGTCTCGGATGCCAAAGTCTAGCAAACTCTAGCAAAGTATTTATGGTTGAAGGACAATTATGAAGTCCAGTTGCAGGTTGTTCCACATTAGGCTTCTTGGGTAGTGCAAAGGTAAGTGAAAAAAGATAATATTTATATTTCTCAAATAATTGAAACTACAACTTGTTCTAAATTGTATTTGTTTGGAAATCAGCATTTTAGAGTTTCTGTTTGTTAAGTACCTTTGTGTATTTTATATGTGGAATGTTCAAGGGCCATTCTTATTAAACTACTTGTTGATTGGTTAGCAATAGCAACGGGTAATGCTAGTGCTATTGCCAAGCTTAATGCGGCGAATTCAACTAATTTTGGCACTTTTATGAGCTCAGCTGCTGTTTTTGCAGGTTATGCTATAGCATTGGCTGGTCCATCTGTTTTTAGAGGTACTTTGCTATGATGTAATTGCTGATCCTTGTCTTCATATCTATAAATAAGAGTTGTGGATTGTCTTTTCCCTTTATTGAACTATTAAACTTTACCATAACTTGGTGTTGACACTAGAATTTGAGATCTAATTTTCCTCTGCCATGATTTTTTTTTCTCCAGAACTATGCACTGCAATTTTTTCCAAGATAGCAATACGAAACATTCGTTCTATTTCCAAGAGGGTAATCACTTGTATTTCTTCTTCCCTTCTCTTTTGTGCTTTGCCAGGAGAGATAGCTATGGGACTGTTATTGGTTAATTGAAGGGAATTTTTTCTTTTCATTTTTTTTGTAGTTTGGATTTACTTTTCTTCTTTGTTTGGTACAATGAATCTGTTCGACTTCTAGCATCTTAACTTAATCTGTTTTTGTGTAACTCCATCTCATAGCATTCTTAATTATTTGCAAATGCTAAAGTAATGTTCTTTAATTGTTTGTGTTAATTGTAGACACCAAATTTTTAAGGTATTTTATTTACTATTATTTTTATTTTTTGATTAATTTCATTTACTTTTAGTCTTTTATTTTTAAGTCATTTTAAGTCGTTTAATTAAACTTTAATCATTTAACCATTTAATTGTTATTTTGTTTGTTTCGATTCTAGGTTTTTGAAAAAGAAAGGAAAAAAAAGAAAAAAGAAAAATCAATCGAAGGGACAAAAATAAGACACATAAGCCTACTTTGGGTGTTGAAATCTTGGCCTTTCAAGTTAGGTTTAGTCCTTAGAGATACCTTTAAAATGAGAGGAGCCGCAAGTCAAGAAAAGGGGGGAAACTTACGGCTGGAAAAATTCTGAAAGGGAGCCTGGAGGAGAAAAAATGGGGAAGGCTTCATCTGGAAAAAAAAAGAAAAAAGAACGGAGGCTGGGGGTGGCGGAAAGGAAAAGGAAGAGAAAAAGAAAAACCAAGGGGAATTACGTCTAGGGCAGCCGGCAGAGGAAAAAGAACCGAGAAAGCTCTCGGCTATGAAGAAAAACTAGGGAGCAAAAACAAAAAAAAGAGGGGCGGAGTAAGGGAAAACAAGAAAGACAAGAGCTGCGGCTGAAAGGAAAAAACAGAGGAGTTGACGGCTGTAGAAAGAAAAAAAGGCTACGGAGGTTTTTTGGAGCTAACGGCTGAAAAAGAACTAGAAGGCTGCGAGGGTTTCTGGGGAGCGAGGGAGAGGTTCTGGGACGGCAAAAGGAAAACTAGGAGGAGAGAAAGCTGAGAGAGAGTGAGCCGAGGAATGACCAAGCTGTCGGCCGAGAGAGATAACAGTGAGGATAGCTGAGGAAAATCAGAAGAAAAGAGGACTTTGAGAGAGTAAATAGGAGAGGCGGCGAAGGAAGGAAAGCTGCAGTAGCCATTGAAGTCGAGATTCACCACTGCCACCATTTCAACCCTCCATCGCCACCAGCAGATCTTCACCGAAGGTATTTCAGTCACAAACTCATGCCAAGTTTGGATTTTTTCTGTCGTTAATGCTTGATGCATGGTCGATGAACGCATGGACAATAGTTTGAGGGTCCTCGGTGGTGTTTTTATGATGAATTTAAGATACTTTTGGTTTGGGATCTATAGCTGATGGTTGTGAGAAGTGAGCCTTTGATCTGTTTTGTCTCATCGTAAGATGTTTTCTTTTGGTTCTGCCTGATTTCTGTAAGCAACAAAAGGTTAAAGAATATGTGGGTTGTTGGCTAAAAATAATGGTTTTGGTCCTGGTCATATGAACGTGAATGCATGGGTCAAGTTGCGAAACTCATAGTGGTCTTTCGTGGCAGCAATGGCATATGATGCATTGTTTACTTACCAGAAACTTCCTGTTTGCTTGAATTCTCGGTTGGATAGTCATAGGAATGTTTGATGACCCCCTTTGTTTGGATTTAAATTTCCTTGGGTTGAACATTGCGTATGGAGTCTGCTGCAATAAACTTGAAGGCTGTCGGCTCATTTGCCGCAGCCTTTCTTTTGCTTTCGGATGCTGAAATTGCAGTAGCTTGATCACCTTGTTATTTGTGTAGTTGGATGTTTGATTTTCAGTAGTAAAACATTTAAGTTGTGCATCCTTGCTAGCTTGAGATTCGTTGGCATGATATAGGTGATCAGTAGAAAGGGAAAACCTCCGTGCGAAGACATGCATGCTCATCCGCAAGCTTCCTTCTTTTCGCACCTCTGCTGCGTTTTTTTTTATTATTTGGGCTTTGTACTTGTGAATTTAATGGAGCAGGGTAGATACAAATATGTATGTAAATACTCAAGATGGCCGTTTTGTTACTGGCTGGATGTCTAGCGCACATTTTATCATATTTAAATGGATTGTGTTTGCGCTTTTGATCAAAAATGCTGCTCTGCCGTTCACGACAGCAATAGCAGAAATTTTCTGGAATTGCCTATCCTCCTGCTAAGTCGTTTAGCTTATTTGGATTTTGAGTTTGGTGATTTTGTTGTTAAGGTCAAAGTGCTGATGTTTGTTTAAGATTCTAGCTGTGTTTGGATGGAAAAAGTTGCATTAGAATGAACACAAGAATGGCTGGAAACATGGCTGGAATTAGCAGAATGCATGAGCTTCTTCATGTCTATTTGCGTGATGTCCTCCTGTGTCTTGGCTGGTTTGGGTGTCCAAGTTATGTTTTTGTGTTGTTTAGTTTAAAGATTTGAATGATAGATCAAGGAAGCTTTGGTTAAGGCATGTGATTAAATCTGAAGTTGGTGTTTGCCAATGAAACAAAAAAATGCAGCAGTCTTGTTTGTTTCTTTATTGCAGAAAGCTTTCATTAGTAATGCTTGTTGCAGAGAGTGTCTTCGATGGCTGCATGAAACTTGCATGGAAAAATTCCCAAAATTGCACTTTGGCCCCTTGGCTTCTAACTCATGCTATTAGGACCCAATCAATTGAATAATTTCCTCAATTTGGGCCTTGGTAGTTTTAATTTTGCAACTTCGTTGTTTGTTTGTTTCAATTAATTACTATGCTTTGCTCCATTTGCACTTAAGTCATGACTTTAGGGGCTTTACGATCAAGTGAGCTTTGTATTTGCGCATTTCTTTTAATTTTTCTCAATTAAAGTGGTACCTTGACCTTTTTATTGTTTTGAAGCCATTTTTCTTTCATTTGGGCATCAACTCAAGGGAGGTATAACTTCTTTTATCTTTTTGTCTCTCCCCTATGTGATCCAACGTGCTAAGTGAGAATTGCATGTCTACTTTGCTTTTCTTGCTTTTTCTTAATTCATTTCATTTATTTCATTTACTTTTGCTTTTATCAAATCATTCTTTTATTTATTTATGGGGTATGTGTACAACTCTTGGCTTGTAATAGATAGGGCTTGGAGAGTATTTTTGTCCATTTTTCCCATTCCCCTTTTGTTTTAGTTAGCGAATGTAATAGGTTCATTAGTTTGATTGCTTGCCTTTGTTGCTACGTGTTAATTTGCTTTATTAGGCTCTTGCATCTAGTCGAGCATGCTAAGTGTTATGTGCTATGTGTTTATATGTGATTGGCATGTCTACTTGCTTTCTATAGTCATAGATGAATGTGATGGATGAATGCACGACACCACACTAGTCCAACGCTAGTTGTGGCTCATGGTCCCGTTTTCCACTAGTCCAACGCTAGTAGGAATTCATAGATATGGGCTAGTCCAACGCTAGACCCTTAGGGATTTCCCTCGCTAGTTCATACTTGCATGTTTCACTACATTCATGCATTTTTTCTTAGTTTTCTAACATTTGGCATGCCCCTCCAACCCTTTCCTTTTTATTTTAGGTTTTTGCATCCTCATGCTAGGTATAGGGTACATTTGCCTGAGAGTCCCCTTTCGGTAAGGGAAACGAGCGAGTGTGGCTACAAAATAGCCTTAGCACGCTAGTTCTTCCTTCTAATCAAAGGGAAAATTAAAGTCGTGAAATTAGGAGTCATTCCCGTACCCGACTTGATGCATACCCCTAGGTTCATGCACTCTCATTCTTATCGTATCACTTCCTCCCTCTTTTATCCACATTTTCTCACAACTCATATTTTTCTCAATCCACATGCCATGTTTGCACATTTTTCTTCTTTTATCATTTATTTCCCACCTCACAAATTGCACCCAATTGCACTTATATGTATCTACTATCGTATTTTCATCCATTTGCACACAAACACCTTTATTTTCTCAATTTGCACACATGCACTTGTCTTACATTCGCACACATGCACATTTTCTTACATTTTCACACTTGCACTCATATTTGAGTCTTCATTTGCATCATTCGCGACCTCTATGAGGACTTTCCTTATTGACCACCACAACTCATGTGGTTGGGACCAAAAAGCCTCGTAAGAGACATTTTAGATTTAGGATTGCATTTCTTTTTCATATCCATTAGTCATATCCAACATGCAACGCATATTTTGGGTAGAAGAATTAGGAAAAGAAGGGCTAAGTCACGCAACTAGCTTTGGCTAGGGTAAGGGAGTGCCTTAGGCTTTGCCTTTGCCTTCTCCCTTATCAAATGTGACTCCCGATCCCTTTCTTTGGTTACGTAGACCTAAAAGTTCTTTAAAAAGGGTTTGTTTACTTTTTTCCAAAAACCACTTTTTGGGTGACTTGGTACACCCTAACTCTATACCAAGTGGCGACTCCATTTTCCATTCAAAACCCTTTTTAAACTTTGTTTGGCCAAACCGTCGCATTTTCAAGTCCCACGGCCTTTTATTTTCACACACGTTCACATACACACTACTTTCACACCACATCAAAAAGTGGGGCGCGACATTAATAAAATGGAGTTCTTTCCTGCTTTCATATATGGTTCCTTGGTGTTGCTGGTGAAGTAATGACTTGTAGGAAAAGTTCTTTTTTCTAATCTGGGTATAGATTGTATATTCCAGATGTACATGTGTACATCAAGTTGCCTCATACAATACTAAATACTCAGATTTAGATACTTTTCTTAACATGACTAGTTGGACTAGTCTTTGTGCTTAAACCTGAATTATGTAATTGTCTTGCTATAAAAGTGTGTAATAACCTTTCATGCTAGGATATAAGTTGAAATTAGTGATAAGCAGGGAATAAACATGGACATCATCTCAAAAGTTTGTAATATGATCTATGAACTCTGTTTGATTTGTGGGCTTTGGTTGCATGAGTTTTAGTTACACAGGCAATGTATTCATGTGACTTTCCATATTTTATTCTTATGAAATTTCAAAGTGGTTGTCACATGGGTGAAAACAAATTTTGCATAAAAGGATACCAGAAAATGACTAGTCTGTATTCTTCTAATTGGATGTCATGACTGATTACTTGTTTAGAGGAATTGACTATAGTTATAATATGTGGATATATTGTGGTGAAAGTTTGTATTACCTTAATGGATTATGACACCGTAAGTATTCATTTGCAGCAGCATTTTTTTTATGGGTTGCAGTGCCATGGTTGATTTTGTGCATTAATTTAATTTAGTTGTATGGTTTGACAGCTTTAATTTCATAAGAATGATAAAATTCTTGCTTTTGTTTTACTCAAGTGTTTTAGCATGGTACGCAGAATATGTTTTTCCATCAAAGCTAAATTAGAGAGAGCAGTTGATTATCATGCTCTTTTCATTTCTATGTGCAATTATTTCTGAGCTTTAAAATATTATGGTCCTAAAAAAAAGGGCTACTGGCATGAGATATTTGCTATTAGAACTTTTGAAAATTGAAAGTAGGCTGGTTATAGAATGTACTGGTTAGCATAATAGTTAGAAGCTCCGACTCATAGTGGAGCATCTTGTCTATTTTATACACAGTTTCACTAAAATATTAGATGCATCAAATTTTTTGTTATCATAATCATTAAAATATTACCAATGGGCACAAAGAGGCCCTATATATGTTGAATTTTAGTTGTCATCAAAACTTGGTCTTGTGATAAATAATAGACATTCTCGATACCTGAAAAGCTGAAGTTGCCATTCATGATCTATTTGAATGAACCATACAAATGGGGCCCACGAAGCCATAGAAGGATCACTGTTTGGTTCTTAGTATAGTAGCATAAGCATATTAATTGTTTCCTGAGTATTTAATATCGTAGTCAAAATAAAAAAAGTGTTTCTTGAGTTCTAAAGTTCTAAGTGCTTTATCTTTTACTTTGCTCTTGTTTAGTCATTGTCTAGATGATACTTAAAAGAAATGATTTAGCTTATTTTCTTGCAAATTCTTAAGTTCTGTTTCTTGTCTTAAGTTTTTCTTATCACCTGCTAATAATTGAAGTACTTCACTGCAGATATGTTGCTCATTTTAGATTTTTGGAAGATTAGCAGCAAGAGTTGCTAATTGACTCAAGAACTATAGAGAAAATCTTATACTCAAGAAATGTTTCGACAACACATTTTTTTGGGGACTTGGATTTGTTTTGTAAAACTGCCTTGACTTGTATGTGAAATTTAGGCCAAATGCCACTTAGCAAAGATTTGTAGGGTGTTGTTGAACTTGATTATGATATTCGAATGCTTCAAATGATATTTTGGCATTTCGTAATGTAATGGATGCCTTCATTATGTAGGGTGTTGTTTTTTTTTCATTTTTTAGATATAATTGTAGCAAGAAAATCTTCAAATTTCATGGTGGTCAAGTGTTGTCATTGAATCAGATTTCTCTATTGACAACCATCTATTGTTATAGAATTCAAAAGTGTTTAGTGACAACAAAAGTTGTCAGTAATTAGTTTACTCCACTGTCAACTATGGATTAGTTTTAGTGACGATATTGCTTTGTACATTATTGACAAGATACTATGTCATCACTAAAATTACAAAAATTACTGACGACACCAGTTGTCACAAAAGAGTACAATTCACTGACGACTTTTAAGGTCGTCACTATATACTTTTACCGACGGGCCTTCAGTGACGACTAAAAAGTTGTCAATAAAACTTATCAGTGACGACTTTTTATTTTTTTGTGACGAAAATGACTTGTCAATGAAAACCAATTTTCTTGTAGTGGTGCCTACCATAAAGGATTACATTTTTCATACTAGACCAACTTTTGGCATGAAAGGATTCCTCCATAGGAAATGCATACTGGATTTGCAGTTTTGCTTACTAACTCTGAATATTTTTCTTTTTCATTTTTCCCCTTCCCTATATTCATAAAAGATATTTCAATAAGGCAAAAATGATTTTTTCATATTTGACAACAATTTTGGTTTGATAAAGTTTTAAAAATTAGAAATATTACTTGATTCTTGGGTAGATCCTACAATGTGAAACATGAAGAATTTATCTGGAAGCGCCAGTTTAGAACATCTAAGAGATTTCATGATATAGTTGTTTGCAAAAACAAAAAAAAAGAAAAAAGAAAAAATCTATGTTTGTTGCTTCTGACACATTTTGTCTTAAAAAAAAGAGAGAGAGAGAAAGTGCATGTATGAAAGGGAGCTTTTTAGAGATTTTTCTTTTCTCATTTGAATTCTAGTTGAGCAATATTTTTGTTCCAAACATTTTCAATAACAAAAATTTTCATTTAGACTAATTCTTATTTGCAGCTGTAGATATTTATGTGCATTCCATTCCTTTTTCATTCATGTGAAGACTTCATGATAGATCTTAAGAAACAAGACTAAGTTTAAACTCTTAGTTTTGCCCTTTCTTGCATGAAATTCACAAGTGTGCATTCAATTATCTAAATTTTTGCATACACTAGATTTGTGACCTAGACAATTCAATGAGAGTGTCTAAAAATCGAAATCTCGAAGGTGCCATTCAAATTTGTTAGTTTGTCTTAAAAGACCTATCACAATACCTTTTCTCTTTCATTTTTGCTATTCATATTTTACTCAATTTTATCAAGCCTCCACAATTAGACATTTTGGTTGACACATGTCAAACTGGGGCAATTTTTACTTTGGAAAGATTCATTGTATCTAACCGAACTCAATCCACATCTAGTTGAAAGAAAAAATGTTCATTACTCTTATCTGTTTTGAGAATTTGGGATGATACCTTAGGCGTTCGTTTCTCTATTTATATAAAATTTATCATTTGTTCTCTCATTTGAACAATCAAAAGTACAATTTCATTTGAAATAAGAGTCTTGGTGATCACAATCCTACATTAGGAAAATCTTCAAATGTCAAAAAGGAATAAATTCTTCTAATGAGTTATTCTTTATTTTGGTTGTTATGTAATATAAGAATGATACTTTGGTCAACTTTTTTACTATCTAAATGTTGTTTATCTTTTGCATCCTCGTTTGATTTTAAATTGATGGTTCGTTTCAAAAGTACTTATGATCGCACCTCACATTGGAAAAGGCAATTTGAGAATTTTCCATAATAGCAAAGATGTTAAAATTTTTTGAAAAAGACACGAAGAATTCAAAAAAAAAGAAAAGAAAAGAAAAGTGCATCTATTTTCTAAAAGTTAGGGGATTTTGATTCTATCATTGATATTTGAATTTCAGTATTGGCAAAAGAAAGAAAAAAGAAAAATAAGCAAAAAAAAGGAAACTAAAAAAAGAAAAAGAAAATACAAAAAAAATAAAAAAAAAAAGAGAAAATTCAATAAAAAAAATCCCTCTAGTGATGATGGTAAAAGTTGAAATGAAATCAAAGATCTTTTAAATTCAAGCCCAAATTTAGGGCAATTTTTGGAAGAAATGCAATTTTAAGTGTAATATTCTTGAAAATCTTATTTCCTTTAACTATCGTTTTCAAGTTATATTACAAGCTCATAAACTCTATTGCTGACTTATCTTTCATGACAACTTGAAATAAGGATCAAACCACTAAAGAATCTACCTATCACTCGTGATCACAAGATCATAATCCGTTTCAGTGTATTTAGTTATCTCTTCTACTCATATATTACAAGTCCATAGAACTTATACGTTGACTAAGTTTTCATAAAATATAAGGGTGAGAAATTATTATTTTTCACCAAAATGTGGTATTGAATGAATTAGATGCAATTCAGGCATAAATTTAAGAGATTTCTTGGTATACAGTCTTTAGTTATTATTTCTTTTAACTACCTGAAATTTCAAAATAAAACCCACTTGTTTAGTTCTGAAGGATGAGCTAACGAGAAAAAATGATCTTTTTCCTTAAATGCTGATCCTATATGAGGAAGATATCTACTACAATTTGGTCTTTGTTTTGAGAAGTTCAACGTGAAGTCTTCTACATGACTTTAAGCATGACATGTTTTTTTTGCTTCTTTTTTATTTGAAGAATGCAATTTCTTTTGTATTGCATGTCTTTAATGATACACCAATACACATTGCATATTAGCATGTGGTTGTTTTCTAAATTTTAGAGAGCACAATTTTCTTGTTTTGTGTGACAGCCCCACCTCCCCCTAAGGTGAATCAGAGGGTTCGGCGGACCTCCTGTCCAGCTCTCGCCGGGACTCAGTCGAACCTCAATCAGATCCGAAATAAAACCACAAGATCAAACGAAATAACAATCCAAAACTTAAAGCGAAACTTATATACATTTCTATCTCAAAAGGAAGTACAAATATCGAATATACAAAGGTTCTCAATTCGTCATACATCTAGCCCGTGCCAAGCACTAGGGCGAGAACCATTACAAAACAAAAAAACTAGACTAGACTAACCTACACTGGGCTCTCGTCCTCGCTCGCATCCCCCTGTTAAGGAAAACAAAACTAAAGGGGTGAGCTAAAAGCTCAGTGAGGTTCCGAACACATATTCAACAACAAAGCCAATACATTAACTATCGATAATCAATAATTCAAGAAACATTTACAATGAAAAGCGATAATAACACATACATTAAAAGGATACGAGCTCACAGGGAGCCATTTGTTCGTTCGTTCTCCTGTCATTCCCCTTATTCCTCCAATCATTTGAAAATGCATCTTTGTAAGTAAAACCCTCGTTCGATCGTTCATTTCATTCACCCCCTCCTGGACGTTGGCCAGGCTCCACCAACCTACAAGGTAATACTCGAGTATACCAACGTTCACACCCAGGGTCACCATATCGCCCGACCGAGTCCGCTTCTGGCTCGAGTCGATCGGTAACGAAGGGCAAGGCTCAGTCCAGCCAAAAGACTTACATCATGCACAACTAATGTATCAATCATTAAATCGTTGAAAATTTCACGTTTCATTTAGGTCAAGCGCGATAAAGTACACGCTCGCCTAGAAAATTCGTTTTGGAAATCATTGGAAACACTTAATACATTATCAAACAATAACAACAAGTCATGAAGTCAAAGAGAATATAACAAACAAGGAACACTCACCTATGTACGCAAAATAACATGCAAAATATTCTTCCGGATATTATCCTTAGTCACCGAGAAAACCTAAGATTAAACGAGAAAGAATATTACAGCTCATCTAGCACAAACAATTAGGTGAAATCAAAGAAACTCAACAATTGATGAGTAGAACGTATAAAAAGACTTTAAAGTGAAACGAGAACATTTGGACCCGTGGACAAGAATAATTAGGGTTCCGTAGACCAAACGTAAAATCAAACTAAAGACAAGTCGGAATCCAACTAGATAGGCTAAGAAATACTATTTTCGGAATCGTTTATATGGTTTAAAATCATCTCATATTCAAGTAGATATTATACCCTAAAGGTCTTAATGAAATTCATGAAAAAAAAAGAAGGTCAAAATACCCAAGAAAACCCTAAACCACTCCTCTTTATTTGGGTAAGAGTAAGTACACATTTGGAGTTTCCAATTGAAGAAGGATCATGTTTTAAGATGGAAAACGGTCATAGTATTTGCCAAACGAAAAATATACAAGTTCAAATAGAAACTTAGCCCTCGAGCGAAAATTTGGGCAGCACGCCCTTTGTATTTACCTATTTTCCAGCCATTTATGGCTTCATTGTTTTTCTCAATCAATCCCAATATTACACATAACATTAATAGCCACTCAATAGGCTCAATGTCATATGATTACCAAATCAAGTTAGGACAGGTGCGGAAATGACGTTTAGGTTGGAAAACAAAAGGCAGATTTACTGTTGCTTAGCGAAACTAACACAACTGAAGCGACACTAGTCGGATTGAGGTAAAATTTACACCGTTTCGAAGCTAAGAGAAAGGGCTACAATGTTGAAGAAGGCCACTCAGTCCAGTTTGCAATGTATCTAGGTCAAATTTACCAAAACAACCCCAAATTTTCCAGTTCGCAGTTCAACTAGCAGTCCTGATTCATTCAATCATATCTCAGCACATACAACTCCAATTCAAGTGATTCCAAAGCCATTTGAAAGCTAAGATACAAGGCTATAAGTCTTAAAAAGACATCTACAACCAAATCAGTAGTATTCCTGGTCAAAACAACCAATTACAAAAGCTAATTAGCATGTTCGGATAGAAACAGGGCAGCAGGCGTATTTCGGTCTTTTCACAGGCTACGTTGCTCCGATTGAGTTGAAATTTTTCAGGCTACCATAAAACATCATTATTTACAACTTTTATGTTTTGTGCTAAGGCCAAATCAACCTCTAACTAGGTGTAACAGTACCGGGCAGAATTGGAGAAAAATGAAACCCTAATCTGGAATTTTCCACACAAAGTGGAAATTTTCCGCAATTAGCTACAATTTACGCACAATAGCTTCATTCTAAGCTATCTCAAGTCATCACCCATGGCCACACAATATTAAACATATGAAAACAGAAAAATTCAAGAATAAATATAAAAGTCACCAATATCAACTAAAAGTCATGAAATCTTTCACCAAATCACATCTTTGACTAACACAAGCTACCAATTTAACATTAGCAAGACCAAAGAATGAACTCCTTAGCTACTCACCTTACAACTCAAGAGAAAACCCAACTAAGCACCTTTGTTTCTCAAACCACTTCACCAACTACCTCAAGACCACTTAGCAAAGGGATTTTATGGAGTGATTTGAAGTTTTATCGGTTTGAGTTGAAGATTGGAGCAAGATTATGAAGTAGGAAGTTGGAGGATTTTTTTCTTTTCTTGAGCAAGAGGTTCGGCCAAAGGGGAACAAAATGTGATGAATTTTTGGTCAAATTTTGATTAAATGGTAAAGTAGGAAAGTTAGTCAAAGTCCAAGAATAATGGCATGGTGACACTTGTCACCTTTTGGCCCTAAAGCTTATCCTTTTTTCCCCCCAATGCTAATCCAACAATAATACAACTAAGTAACCTCTTATCACCTAGTAAATTAATCCCGGTATACAAAACATAACCTAATTGGTCGAATTTTTTTTGAACTTTTCGCACTAGCGGGTCCCACGTCCGATATACGCTCTTAATTTCTCAAAAACTAACCGATACTAGAAAAATCATCTAAAAACTATATTTACCATACAAATTACCTGGGAAATTTTCCTAATAAAGAAAATGCAAAATAACATGCAATTAATTAACATAAAACCTAAAAAATAAGAAAATGTACGGGTTCTCACATTTTGTCAAATAAATAGAAAGTCATCTAAACAAAAATTTTTGTAATTAAATGGCCTAAATTGAGGCAAATTTTTATAATACATTTGTAGGGTATGCTCAAGATCAAGTAGACTTCAAATTTGTTGTTCAAAATTTGACTTTGATAAGTCAACACTTTGGATGAATAGTAATTGTTGGTGAAAAAATTCAAGTACATATTTATATTTTCACAAATCCCCTTTGTGCAGGTGTTTATGGCTGAAATCGAGGAAAAAGCGCAAGCCAAAATCTTGCAAATTCGAAAGTCAATTACCAAAAAGGGTCAATAATGCTACATTGCAAAGTAGAGGATTGGTTTATCTATTTAGAAGGAGTACATACTTCAGCAACCAACTTTGAGAAAAGAAAAGAAACAAAAAAGAAACAGAGAGAGAGAGGGAGAGAGAAAAAAAAAGATTTTCCTTCAATTCTACAAATTCTGCTATTAAACTTTTGGAACATTTCACTTTAGGATTGCGTTTCTATGTCGAGGCAACCCTTATTCTCTTGTGTTTGGAATAGAAGTAGTAATATCTGCCAAATTTGTGATCCCATCATTGTATATGTTGATAAAAGCCCAACTTCAAGAAGCCAAATGTATCAAGAAACACCATGAATTGCTGTCTCTAATTGAGAAAAAGGGGTTGAATGCTATTTCTCATCGGCAATGTTTCTAACAATGGATGGCTCATGAATTGATGTCTCTAGTTGTAGAAAATAATGTTATATAGCTACCTGTAACATTTCAGCTCAATCGGAGAACTGTATCATGTGAAATAACTGAAATACCCCTGACTGCCAAATGTTCTTTTCAGCAGGTAGTTTTGAGATTTCACAGGTTTGGCTTCATTTTTCACTTTGATCCGTATCAAATTTGCATTTGGCCAAAACATGAAAATTTTAACCCTATGTTTCAGCTTTCCAACGCTTCTGAAAATGCCTCAATCGGAATTTTTTAGTTTGAGTTATTGCCATTTAAATCCAGTACTTATAACCAGACTGATAATGAATTCTGGTTCTGTAATTTGCAAATTCGACCTAGATCAAATGTGAACTGGGTTGAGTTGTTTTCGTGAAAGTTGTAACCCTTTATTTTAGCTTCGAAACAATATAAGGTGCATCCCAATCCGATAAGTGTAGCTTCGATGGTGACCAAAATGCTAAGAGACATCAAACCTGTGATTTTGTTAATTGTCTTAAACATTAGTTCCGGTCCATTTTCTAGCATTGTTTTGTAATTGAATGACATTGAGCCTATTGAAAGGCTATTTTGGTTAGATTATTTGTGTATGATTTTGGAGCTGAATTGAGAAAAATAATGAAGCCATAAATGGCTGGAAAATAGGTAAACACAAAGGGCGTGCTGCCCAAATTTGCACTCGAGGGCTAGGTAGATGTAAGTGCGACTTGAGTAAGGATTTGAGAACGAATATCATTTGAATCGTTTAGAATATTCAAGTCTTCTTTCATAAAGGTATATAAGTTAGAATTCGGCCGAAACTTGTACCCTTGGAAAAATGAAATTTACAACTAATAGAAATACGTTTTCCTCGTTTCTTCGACTCAAATGGTATTTCAAAGTATAATTGTTTCAAAGTTTTACAGTTTGAAAAGCGAGCAAGAGTTTTACGAATATTCTCTAAATGAGTTTCAATTACTTGATTCTTGTTAAACGAAATGTTTAAGTTTCGAACCTTAGTTGATTTTCAAAACTCGTCAACGATGTTTTATCGCAGATTTGGACTCCCAACAAGGAGTAATACCTGACCGTGACCCGTAAAGGCACTACATCTTTGGTGAGTGCTTCCGAATACCTGATTGAACTTGACATTTGTGTTTAATACTTGACCAATGTGATTACATGATATATGAGTGGATTGATAGGGCAAGAGTGTACTTTATCGCACTTGCCCTAATGTAATATATTCTTGTTCAATGATTTCAATTGAATTGATATACATGCGTATGAGTTGTATCTTGTCTGGAATTCCAGAAACCCTGTGGCTAGTTGGTCGAATCGAGCCGGCAAGGGTTTGGTCGATTCACTAACGAACCCTGGGTCATTAGTTTTGTCGAGTGGAGTGCTATTTCCTCGACTAATCGGTATACTTGAGTATTACCACCAGTATTTATTGAGGATTTTGGGCCCAGTAGGGGGTCTGGTTGGTGGACGGAGATTGTAGCTAAGTGGTGCTCTATTAGACTGGTTCCTTTACTTAAAAGTTGACTGAGTGTCAACTACTACTTAATCAAGCTTTGGTGAAGCAACAGGAACTTGGCTCTTAAGAGCCATCCGTATCCTTATATTTTGACATGATCGTTACTCATTGGGTTATTATTTCTTTTGAAAAACTTTTAAACTCGCTCATTTTGAGATTTGCTACTTGAAGTGTTATTGCTCACTTTTATGAATTTGTTATGCTCGCTATTTTTCTACGTTGATACTTGTACTTTTAAATAATGGTCAACTTGCTATTTGGAGCCTCACTGGGTTTTTAGCTCATTCTACGCCATTTGTTTTCCTTATAGAGGTACGAGCGAGGCGTGAGACTTATACAAACTAGTGTGGTCTAGTTTTTTTGAATTTTGCAATTGTTCTCGCGCTAGCACCCGACTAGAGGTTGATTGTACTTGGATTGTAAATATTTTAATGTATTTGGGCATGTATGAGACTTTTAGTTGGATTTGAGCATCAGTGTATATGCTAAGTTTGAAATCGTTGTTTTATTTCTTTTCTATGGTTGTAAGTTCTTTTCTCGAATTAAGCGTGAATGAGTCCTGGCAAGAGATGGACAGACGACTCACTAAACCCTAGGGTACGTCCTAGGGGGAGATGGGGCCGTCACACATGGTTACAACATGAAAGACAAACATTGCCTATTTGAAGTAGGAGATAGGGTCTTAAAGTGGATTTTTCCAATTCAGGAAGAGCCCAAAGTGAAATTCACTCCAAATTGATGGGGGCCATTTGTTGTTAAAAGGATATTATTTGGAGATGCGCTTATTTTTATGGAGATAGACGAACAAGTTTCTTCAACTAATCAATTCAGACAAGTGCAAAAAGTTTTCATTTGGTTATGAAGATTTCCTTTTAAAATTACTGCAAAAGTTGGACTAAAAGCCGACTTTCTTTCATTTTTATTTGGACATTTTATCCCTAATTTTTTCACTTTGAGTTTTGAGAATAATCTATTATTTTCACTTGGCAACACCTAAAGATCGCAAACCCTACACTGGGATAAATTTTAATTTCTTTGCTTTTATTTTCACAAAAAAAAGAAGAAAAAGGAAAAATAAAAAGTAGAAAAAAACCCAGTCAAAAATTAAATTGGAACAAGTTTTTTAATTCTCATCAGCCCTGCACTGGGGCAAATTTTGAAAATACGATCTCGGGATTATTTCAAACCCATTATATGATCTGCTTTCAATTCTTGACTTTTCTTTTACCCCCATCAGAATCTATTACAAAAGGCAACATGGTTACTGACCTTCGCCTTTTGCAGTATTTCTTAATGAAATTTTTTTTTAATCTATTGGCAAATGAGGCAAATATATATTTTTTGAAACCTGCTAGAGAAGATGATCTTACTAATGCCATCAATTGTCAAAGAACATGACTAGATTGATACAGTTGGGGTAAAAATTATTTATTTTATTCCATGGTCTTATTCTTATCTCAAGGTGAAAATTCGAAAGGACGCTAAGGTAGGGTTCTGAAACACAAAAGAATCATAAACGGAGAGTAGGATGCCGAAACTTGAAAAGCTTGTGACTATATCTATATGGATTTCTTTTCGCACTGTTGTTCTTCTGTTGACATTGAGTTCTAAATGAATGATATGAAAAGGGTCAAATGCTACATTTTCCTTTATCAAAGGCCATCCGTTCACATTTAGTCATTAGAAGCAAATGTCTTGTGGTGCACAGTAAAGTATGGATGATTGGTACTAGAAAGTTGCAAAGATTTCAAGCAGGTTGTGGAATAGATTTGAGGGGACACTTTCTTGACATTGCAAACTCATGCTTACGTGGTTCTCGAGGCCAAAGGGATCACATGATGGTGGTATTATTTTCATCACAGTTGTTTTCTCTTTCTTCTGTTGGTGGGATTATAGGATTACTATTTAGACCTTCTCGAAAGGATGAAAAATGCAGCACTTATTCAGTTATGGGCAAATTTTAAAAGGAGTGAGTTCCAATTTTGACAATACATTCCAAATTGGTTTTATGAAAAAAATTCTTTGAAAAATCGAGAGAACAGTGACATATGTATGCACTTCTCAAATCCCTTGAAGGAAGAGTTTTCACTTGTATTTTTCAAGTTTCAAAACTTGTCATTTTTTACTTTTTTCAAAAAAAAATTGTTTCTTTCATTCTTCTTCTTCTAAAGTTTGAAAAATCAAAAACTTGCAAAATCCATCGAGTAAGTTTGTCATTATATGCATTTTATATTTGTTATATTTTAGCAACTTGCATGTTATTTTTCATATCTGATAATCTAGATTTTGACATTTTCATTTATTCCAATGGCATGATATCACAGTTTAGATTTTCAATCCAATAATGTGGACATTACATTTCACTCTTTAAGTCTGGCAATCTAGAATTTGCATTTTTATTTCTCCCGTTAGTTATTTGGATTCAGATCTAATCTCACCAGCGATTTACGTCTAGAGTGCATTTTTATTTCTCCTGCTAGTTATATGGATTCGTATCTAATTCCACTAGTAATTTAGGCCAGGAGTGCATTTTCATTTCTTCAACTAGTTGTTTGGACTCGAGTCTAATCCTACTAGTGATTTAGGTTTGGGGTGAATTTTTATTTCTCTCGCTAATTATCCTAACTTAGGTCTAATCCCACCAACAATCTAGATTTGGGATGCATTTTTATTTCCCCTATTAGTTATTTGGCCTCGGGTCTAATCCCACCAGAGATTTAAGTTTGGGGTGCATCTTTATTTCTCCCGCTAATTGTCTAGACTCGAATCTAATCCCACAAGCAATCGAAGTTTTGGATCCATTTTTATTTTTCTCGCTAGTTGTTTGGGTTCGAATTTAATTCCACCAGTAATCTAGATTTGTGGTGCATTTTCATTTCTCTCACTAGTTATTTGGGCTCGAATCTGATCCCTACAGTGCTCTAGGTTTGAGATGCATTTTCAATTCTCCTGCTAGTTGTTTGGGCTCGAATCTAATCTCACCAGTGATCTAGGCTTAGAGTGCATTTTTATTTTTTTCGCTAGTTATTTGGACTCGGATCTAATCCCATCAGCGATCTAGGATTGAGGTGCATCTTTATGTCTCCCACTAGTTGCTTGGATTCAGATATAATCCCACTAACGATCTAGGATTGGAGTGCATTTGCATTTTTTTTACTAGTTATCTGAGTTCGGATCTAATTTCACCAACAATCTAGACTAGTAATCTAGGTCTAGGGTGCATTTTTATTTTTACCGCTAGTTGTTTAGTCTCGGGTTTAATCTTACCAACGATCTAGGATTGAGGTGCATTTTTATTTCTTTCATTAGTTATTTGGGTTCGAATCTAATCCCACCAGCGATCTAGCCCTGGGGTGCATTTTTATTTCTCTCGTCGATTATTTGGGCTCGAGTCTAATCCCACTAGCAATTTAGGATTGGAGTGCATTCTCTCGCTAGTTATCTGGGTTCGAATGTAATCCCACTAGCAATTTAGACTTGGGGTGCATTTTCGTTTCTCTTGTTAGTTGTTTGAGTTCGGATCCAATCCCACTAGCAAGCTAGGCCTGGGATACATTTTCATTTCTTCCGCCAGTTATTTGATGAGAGTTTAATCCCACCAGCAGTCTAGGCCTGTGGTGCGTCTTCAATTTTTCTACTAAGCGTTTGGGTATGGGTTCAATCACACTAAACAGTATAAACTCAAGAATCGTACTTTTAATTTACTATTAGCGAGACTCAGCCTCTACACATTTTTTCCTTTATTATGAGAACTCTCTTTTTCTTATTGGTTTGTCTAGTAATTCTGTTCCATCATGCATTATATGTTCTTTTGTTCAGAAGTTTTGAGGGCTTAGACCTCGGCATCCTACAAAAATTCTTAACGAGTGATGCACTTATTTCGTTATAGTTCATTTGCATTTGAACTACGTTTAATTTGATTACCTGGCGGGATACATAGGCAATTCTACACAAGTTCGATCACATCTTTTGCAATATCATTGCATCGTTTTTGTTCAATAATCTTTAACTAGGTGTTTGTTTGATTATTTTAGATTAGTTGCAGTTAAAAGAGACAGGTTAACAATTTGGTATCTACGTCTTTATCTTGAATTTCTTTGAAACTCCAGACAATGAGGGCAAGCTGTATATACTAAAATTTTGTCAATTTTTAATATTTTCTTGAATTTTATCTATTTAATGAGTCATTTATTTTCATGCATTATAATGTGTATTTTTCTCATTTTTTTAGGTTTGTCTTAAAAAAAAAAGAAAAATCAATAAAAGTGGGGAAAAAGAAAAAAACACTCTCTAATCATTTTTTCCAACTAATATACTATTCACCTCCACTACTACACTCAACCTCCCTATTTCTTTCTTTACACTCTCACAAAACACTCCACTCTCCCTCTTGGATCCCTAAGCTCTACCTTTTCCTCTCAATTTTTTACAACGGACGCTAACACAAACTCTCTCACAAGTGCGCACACAAGACAATTCTTTCCCCAATTTTCCTCTCTAAATCTCTTGGTTCTCCCCATCTCACATACAAACACACACTTACACACAACTCCCTCTCCTTCTTCCTCTCGGATTCTCACACAAATGCACATGCACACTAGCACAGCAACACACATAACACACACTAATTCTCAGCACAGAAAAAGAGAAAAGAAAAGTGAAGGAAAGGAAACAGAGCAAATGAGCAAAAGAAAAGAGTGGTAGGAATAGGAAAATGGGGGAAGAAAGAAGAATAAAAAGAAAGTGAGCAACCTAAGGTTGACCGAAAAACTACCACCACAACAGCATTCATCACCATCATGGTCTTCTTGTTCTTATTTCTACTTGATTTAGTTTTTAAATTTTGTTAAATGGGTATCATAGTTAGTTTTTAAATTTTGCATATGAGCTTATGAATTTGTGACTGTTTCTTGTAAATTGAGTGGTTGCTATGGATTTCTCATTTTCAAAAGAGTGTGTTGTAGTATTTTTTGTGATTTGTTGGGCTTTACTCTAGTGATTTTGGAAGAGAGAGAAATAGGACTATTTTTGCCGATTTTCACCATGTTCCATTCATTTTTTTGTGAAAAGTAACCCCAAAAACGGATTCTTAACGAAAAATTGAATGAAAAATTGTATTTTGGTAAATTTTGGCTACCAAAAATGTTGTTGGCTCCGTCATCGATGGAAGCCATGGTCACCGACAGGATGGAGGAGTGGGTTGGAGAAGAGAGAAAAGAAGAAGAAAAGGAAAGAAAGAGAAAAGAAAGAGAAAGAGAAATGAGAGAAAAAAATAAATGGTTGGGTTTTTATTTATTTTTATTTGGGTTTAAGAGTGGGTTGGTATTAATTTTTGTTTTGAATTTTCGTTTGGGCTTTTGGATTTAATAAAGGGTGGGCTGATTCTATTTTTAGTTTGGGTTTATAGATAGGTTTTATTTATTAGCTAATTTAGACTCCTGTATGAGGTTTAGTGCTTAAATCCAATATATTTATCATTTTGAGTTTGGCTAAATTTTTTCATTGGGCTAATTAATTCTTGGATATCATGGCTTGCATTTTTCTGGGCCAACGGGGCATTAGCCCAAGCATGAAAAGAAAAACGACTCAACCCAATTTTCTTGGGTTTTCTATAATCAAATTTATGAATTAACCCCTAATCTTTCAAACAATTTTATAGTGGCCTAAAAACTTTTAATTTCTTTCATTCAAATCCCCATTTTAATTACATTTTGTCCCCCTCAACTTTTCTTTTATCTAATTTTGGCCCTCTAATCTTTTGAAAAATGATTTGACACCAAAAACTTTTCTAATTTTTGCAATTAACTCCCTCACAGCTTGTTAGTCCATCAATTAGGAGTGCTTCCTTTCCTTAATTGCTATTTTTGCTTCCAAGAATGTGTATTATTTGTTATTTAGATGTGCTTGATTTGCTTTGCATTTTTTCCATAAGAATAAGAATTTGGTTTATTTTTTAGCACTTTCCATCAAAGTATTTCATATATAGTGATGCCTTTATGTATTTGTTCGTGTTTTGAGTGGTTAATTAGGATACATTGCATTTCTTGTAGTTCAACCACATCAATCGGGAGGTAACTCTATTATACTTTAAATCCCATATTATGTCCTCCTGTGTGATCCAATGCGCTCCTATGTGTTTATATGCTTTATTTTACTTTATTATTTTTATTTATTGACTTTGAACGTTTATTTACTCATGTAATTTAAGTCTTGTAATTATTTGGAGGGTACTCAAATGCTCGAAATGTAATAGATAGAGTATATTATATCACTTTTATTTTATGATGAAAAATTGTAATTAGATAGGCAATGTAATAGATAGGTTAAACAAATTTATTTTCACTTTTATTTTATCACTTTGAATTGTAGTTAGGTTCTCCAGTATAATAGATAGATTTTGTGTGTTTATGTGCCTTAAGTGCTCTTGTATTTTACCAACTTTTTTTAGAATTTTACATCTAGATATTATTCTTATGTGTTATGTGTTCTTATATATTTACTTGTTTTAATTCATGCTTTATTTGTTTTATTATATATTATGAACACATAACGTCACTACACTAGTCCAACGTTAGTTATGGTCCCTACTCATTTCTTTGCTAGTCCAACGCTAGTGAGGATTTTTAAAAATAGGCTAGTCCAATACTTGACCCTTAGGTCATCTACATGTTAGATTCATCTTTTGTGTGTCATTCATTGTATTTTCATACAGTTTTTCTATTTTAGGTAATTTTTCTCATTTGCATAATATTTTATCTTATATTATTTCTTTATCCCTATATGCATGAGCCATATCATTTATATTCGCACTTCATTTAGAAAATTAGAAAAATAAGTAAGTTCATTTGCTTGCTTTGATTAGAAGAGTCGCCCTTCGAATATGGGAAATGGACGGTTATCGCTTTTCTATTTTAAGTATCCCATGAGCTCCCTTATAAGAAAGAAAATTGTGTCATGAGTTTTTGTTTCCCGTACCCGTTGTGTTGCATTTCAATCTCTTTGGTCATGTATACTTCTATATATACATTATAAATTTTATTTTCTTTTGAGTCACATTTTTTTGTATGCTTGTGACTCCATCAAGGGATTATTCCTGAACATCAAAATTAATGCGATTAGTAGTAATTAGATCTTGAAGGGACGTTTTGTCTCTCCCCATATTCTCTTTATATTTAGGTTTGCAATCATATAGAAACATTCAAATGCGGCAAGTTTAAGAGGTTAGATTATGAAAATCTTGACTAAATCTAGCAACTAACTTAAATTGGGTTGAAATGGTGCCTTAACATTGAATCAATCTAACATTTGCCTTCCCTTTCTTCAACCATGACTTTCAAACTCATTTTATCTCTTTTTCAAAGACCTAGAGTTATCAAAAAAAATTTATTTTATTTTATTTTTGCTACAAATATTCTTGGGTGATTTGGTACATCTAAATTCGATGCCAAGTGGTGACTCTTTTTTTCCTAAAACCTTTTTTGGACTAAATTATGGGTTCAAACTATTGCATTTTTAAGTCCAATTTTAGACCCTTTTTCACTTATTTTTGTAAAATGAAAAACACATTTTTTATCAAATACCTTTTCATCGCGAAAAATGGGGTGTGACACGAAACTTGTTGAATTTGTGTCCATTCTCTTTCTTTAATGCAAGAAAGACTTCCTGCTCTTAATACTATGTTTTGTGGTGCTTTTGTTCTAAATTCATATTAAGAAATAAAAAAATTTTCTGCTCGATTACTTGTAGAAATAAGTAAGAAATGTTTCTTGCAAATTTTTATATTCTTATTGTTCAATTATTAAATAGTATGCAATTTTGCGACAAAGCACATGGCTAGGAAAAAATTGGTAATTAAGTTTATTGGGCATTATACGTAAGTAGTTAAAATTAATGATGGGTGCAAAAGGTGGAGTGGGATAAGTTTAGAGATTAAGTTTTTATGTTAACTTTTATATTGTTTAGTTCAAAATTTTAAATCCTTATTGTTCAATTGATAAATAGAATGTAATTTTGCAACATGCCACACGGATGGAAAAAATTAGTAATTAGGCTTATTGGGCACTATACGTAAATATTTAAAATCAATGATAGGCGCAAATGATAGTATAAATTGATAATTTAGTTTGTAAAATGAATTTAGATGAGTTTGCAAAAAGTTAAAATAAATGTATTGCAAATGGGTAATTGGGTTACTTAACTCCTTTTTTGAGTTACTCATTTATACACATCTAATTAAGTAAATATAAATGGGTTGACTCATTTATACCCATTACCCATTTCAACCCGCCCAAGTCACCCATTTTGACACCTCTATAATATAATTTCTCCTATCTTACTACCTAATCCAACCCTCTCCCACCACATGCCAGCTAAACTATCATTAAACAATTTTAGTATGATTTGTTCAATATTTTAAATTGTCATGAATACAATTTAAATTTACTAGACTAGGATTTGTATGTAGCATTAACAAACAATATACAAAATGTTATTAGGACCATGCATTTATTAGAATTCAAACCTACGGAACCGTTGTTTGTACCTTTTTTTATCCGTTTCCTAATCTCTTTTTTCTCAGGAAACTTTCAACCCTTAGTAGTTTTTTTTTTCAGAGATTAGCTTTTGAGAGTAATTAATTGGGGGTTAGAACCTTTAAGAATTAGAATATAGTTTTTTTGAGCCTTTTATATTCAAAAACTTGAGAATATGAATAAAGGAGAGTTTAGGAGGAAGTAAGCAATTAAGCAAGAAGGGGATGGGGGAAGGGATGGGTTGGGTGGTTTGGTGGAGGAAATGTAAGTGAGAGATCTCAGATTTGAATCCTTCTATTTACACTAAAAATAAATAAAATAATAAGCAAGAGGAAGAAACTAAGAAACTCAAAGAATTTCATCTACTGTTGTACATTTCTCAAAGAGGAAATTATCCGGATGACCACTAATTTTTAGAATTGTCGAGTTTTGATCACTGAATTAGTAAAAGTCTGATTTTGGTCACTAAACTATTTAAAGTTTAGATTTCGGACAATTTCGTTACATTTGATCATTAACTATGACAGATTTGAGTACCCACGTTTCATGGGACAAAAGAAAGAGGCATAATTAACGACAAAATCTGACGGAATGACTCAAAATTTAAATTATAAATAGTTCAATGGCCAAAATCGGAGTTTTAATAGTTTAGTGGTCAAAACTCGATGATTCCAAAAGTTTAGTGGCCGTTTTGATAATTTGCTCTTTCTCAAAAGTCAATGGGACTTAAAAAATAGCAGAGAAACCCAAGTGGTTCTAAGCCGCATTGGAACCTTCGTCATCAATCGTGTCTAATTCATTTCAAGAATTAGAAACATCAACTAGATCATAAGAGTAATTCACTGTAGCTAGTTTTTTTTTTTAATTAGCTAGACTATACAATGAGGGAAGGAGATTAAATGGCTGCTAGTTTAGTTTGGGACACACAATCCAACAGTTGTTGGAGCCGTTGGCCAGGGACTTCTTGTCCTGCCTGGCAGATCTGGTTCGAACCTAGCTACCAGGTTTGCCGGGGAAAGGAGGGATTAGGGGAGGAGGGAAGGGTAATATATATATATATATATATATATATATAAAGTTTCAATGTCCTGAATGCCTATCCGTTTGTTAGCTGCGGCGTCGCCTCCGAAGGGAGTTCTTGCTGCCTTGGAACGGGTGATGGCAGACTTCTTGTGGAGCTCGACGGATAGGAGTCACAAGATCCATTGGATTAGTTGGGGG
Organism: Coffea eugenioides; assembly: GCF_003713205.1. Taxonomy (NCBI): domain Eukaryota; kingdom Viridiplantae; phylum Streptophyta; class Magnoliopsida; order Gentianales; family Rubiaceae; genus Coffea; species Coffea eugenioides. The sequence continues at coordinate 59,105,503 of NC_040036.1, forward strand.
AGTTGTGCTGACCGCAGCAGGAGGGGGGGATTGGAGTTCGGAGCTTGGCAAAGGTATATGAGGCATTTTCCATGAAGTTCTGGTGGAATTTTCGGCAGAGGAGATCCCTTTGGGCTGTTTTTTTGGCGGCCAAATATTGTAGCAGGGGCCATCCCTGTTTGGCAGAAGAGGGTTTTTCGCATTCTGCCACTTGGAGAAGATTATGGTCGGTCCAACAGTTGGCAGAGAAGCATATTTGTTGGGTCTTCAGTGAGGGAGCGATGGATTTCTGGCATGACAATTGGCTGGGTACTGGGGCTATTTGTCAGTAGGTGGATATTTTTCATGAGCATGTGGTGTCAGATTTCGTCTCTCAGGCACAATGGAATATGCGGCTCCTTCATCAAGTTCTAGGGCCGGAGTTGATTAGGCAAGTGGTGAAGGTCCCTCCGCCATCCGCTCGTAGTTCTGATCGAATAGTGTGGGATTTAACGTAGGATGGCTCGTTTTCGGTTTCCTCGGCTTACTCGCTTGTTTCGCAAGCGTCAAATTGTTCTTGGGTGGTTTCACACGTATGGCTGAAGGGTTGTCCTATCAAAATCTCCTTCTTCATGCTACGGCTGCTTCGATGGCATATTCCGTTAATGAGCTTGTTGCGTAGATTTGGCGTACAGAGCCCGTCGAAGTGTCACTGTTGTTCTGATCCGGCGGAGGAGGAGATTAATCATGTTTTTTGTACAGGGGATTTGGCTAAGGCAGTCTGGAGTAGATTTGAGGGTAGCCTGGGAGACGTGACAGGGGTTTCCTCTCTGCGACAGGGGGTTTTGCGGTGGTGGTTGCGTAAGGGGCACAACGTATACATCAGATTTGTTTTTCATACGTTGCCTATGCTTATCTGCTGGGAGTTATAGAAAGCGAGAAATCGAGGAGTATTTGATGGAAAGAAGGTGGGGTGGATGGAGGTAGTAGACCAAGTATTTCAACAGGTGTGTGATTTATTCCATTGTAGGTTTCCAGAGATAGCATGCTCTTTCACCTCTTGGGAGGCTCTTCATGCTTCATTGGCTGGCTTGAAAAGAAAGGTTTCTATTTTACCGATTTCATGGTCGGTTCCTAGGGTAGGGTATAAGTTGAATTCGAATGGCTGTGCTAGGGGGAACCCGGGAGTGAGTGTGGTGGGGGAGTGGTGCGAGATAGGGACGGGAGATTCATCGTTGGTTACTCTTGTTTTTTTTGGGCCATTAACCAGTTTGCATGCGGAGCTCAAGGCCATGCTATTTGGGGTGCGGCTATGTGTTGCCCAAGGATTCCGAGCGTTGCATGTTGAATCTGACTCACTTGTCCTAGTCCGAATATTGTAAGGGGAACATGGTTGCCCTTGGAGGCTGCAACGGGAGGTGGATGAATTGTTCAATTTCAAGCAGCATTTCAGGGAGATAACCCACTGTTATAGAGAGATGAACAAGGCCGCTGATTATCTAGCTAACCTGGGCGCAAATTCGGAGCAAGATGGGGTCTTTGATGACCTTCGCGAGTTGCCAGGTCCTGCTCGCGGGGAGGGTACCATGGATAGGCTTGGTATCCCTAATTTTCGTAGAAAGTTTCTTTAGCTTGGCTGCAACGATGTACTACTATTGTTTGACTTGTTTGAATAAAAGTTAAGTTTCAATTAAAAAAAAAACACACAATAAATAGCACCACGGAGACACAAAATACTTTGCATTCACTCTCGAAAAATCACAGGGAAAAAATGAGAAATTACAAAAACAAAGAATACATACATACATATATATATATAGAGTATACAAAAATTACAATTTTCTCTCCATTTGTAATATTATCAAAGTCTAAGTTAACTTTGCCCGATTGAGTTCCAAGTAGGTACTGCTAATACAAAGTGACACAATGATATACTAATTATTGCCTTGAATTTTGAGTACATAGATTAAGGTTGAGGTAGAAAGAGTGTGGAGAGAGGGTAAAAAAATGGTACGTAAATTAGCTTTTGAGGATTTTTCTTATTTTTTTGTTTTTTATCCTTGCTAAGAGAGTGAAATGTCTTTGTAATATCTAATTCAAAGTAATTGTTTTTCACCAAAAAAAATTAGAAAGCTTACAGTTGAACTTCTGGAAAACAATTTCAAATTTTCATGTTACACTAACGAAGAAGATGAAGTATTCTGGACCTCTTCTGACTAATAGGTTATAGTTCATACTATTAGGCTCCGGTTTCATGTTACTACTACCAACAAACCAATGTATTTTGCTCTAAACTTTAACAACTACATATTCAGATTTCAAAATTAAACAACTTAATCTAGGAGGTGTCAAAATCATTTTAAAGTCACTACATCAAGCACAATTCTTCTAGAATATCATATTTTGCAAACTTTATATTATCTCATTTGGATTGCTCTTTTTTGAAATCTTTATAGAAAAATATACTGTAACGATATGATATATCAGGTAAAAAGGCAATTGAAAAATATAGTCATAGAAAATATAAATTTTTTTTTTTGAAAAACTGCAATTCGAACAAGGCAACTTGATCATTTTGGAAGCAAAATAAGGCTGGATCAAACTGAAAAATCACGGTTTCGCAGTGTCTACCGCAATAGCTACATAAAGGTTCACCGGCAAGAATATGTAGCTCTGAGCACAGGTTGATAATAGATTTGTCTTACAAAGGAGGTAAACTTCCACATGTAATACAACTAGTACTTTTATAAATTACTTTCAAAGCAATGAAATATTAACTGACATGGTGATTTCTAGATAGACGAACCGAGTTGATAGCACAAGCACACCTACTAAAATAAAGACAGTCAGGGTCTTGTCCCTCAATCTAGCTCTTATGCTAAAGTCAGTTGTGTAAGAAATCAAGAGTAAAAGCAAGACTAATTGGACTGGAGTTATGAGCAAGGACTAGACTAAACTGAGTTGGATTCTCTTGCCTCGGGATTCAGAGACCTCTTTACCAACCCGGCTTATCGTGGTCTTCTCTTCTATACTAGATGTCTCTTCTGATAACGCTTCTTCCGATGGGTCGAGCCTCTCTGCTTCAAGGTTCGGTGTCGCTGTTTCCTTGTATGTCCGAGTTACCCTAGCCATAACTCTATTCGAGAAAAACAAGATGACTAACTCTCTTTTTAAGAAGTTTGAAGTCGGCTATGACTGGTGTGTGAAGGACGCTTCATATGATCGTTTCGGCTATGCTACTGTAATTTTCGCTCACAGTGAAAAGTGAAGGATGAAAGCCTTCTATTTATAGGAGGGAGGGAAAGCGAAGAGGCGGGCGTTTCGAATTTTAAAAGATGTGCCTCCCTCTCTCTCATCATTAATGAGCACCTGTTCAACTAATGCCCATTCAGGACGCTTCCCATCAATCATCCTCTCCTTGTAGACACCAAATTTTTAAATAATTTGTATGTTGCATCTAATTCATGATTTTGTTTTAGATTGTCTGCATTTTAGTTGTTACCTTTTTATTTGTCTTTTATTTGCTAATTATTTGTCATATTAATTTTGTTCACGTTTTAGTTTTAGTTTTAGTTTTAAGTTTTAACGTAAAATTTGTGAAAAAAGAAAAGAAAAGAAAAGAGGAAATTGATGAAAAATGGAAAATTGTGCTTTGTGGATTCTAGTTTATTTAGATTTAGTTTCTATTCAATAAATAAATTAAAAAAAAAATCAAAAAATCACAATTCTATTTCTGCCGGTTCCATTTTCCACTTCTCAACCTAGCACCTTCCATTGTTATTGCCGACTCCACTCCACTCCACTCCACTCCCAATACCTCAATATATACATCCCACTACGCTATATCATTGCCAGTTCACTACAATCATTATCACTCACCATAACATTTTTATTTTCAATTGTTCCTATGCCGGGAGCTGTGAAGTGATCAGCTTCTTTGGAAATAACGACGAGAGAGAGAGAGGTGAGGACTTAGCTTATCTTCCAGCCTCACTTCAAGACCAACCGAGAGAGGGAGAGAGAGAACCGAGAGTCAAACTTCCTCCAATCCAGCCGCAAGTTTGAGCCAGGGAGAGGGAGAGTTGCGGACTGCAATTCTGGACAGCCGAGAGTGGAGGATTTGCAGCTGCTAGTCGTGTGTTTTAGGCTTCAAGCTAAGGTAATTTCTGAACTTAGATGAGTTGTTTATGGGTTGATGAAGCTGACTATAAGCATGCATGTGGGATTGTGTGGTTAGATGATAGGTTAAATCATAGAAAAATCTGTTTGAGAAGGAAGTGAAGCTGCCGAGAGCTTGAGCTGGAAGTTTCGGTTTTTAATTTGCTAGCTGTGATGATCTGAGCTTAATTTTGGACTCAACCTGATAGATAGTTTCTTATTTGATGTTGCATGTGAACTACGTGGCCTGAATTTCGGTTGAATGGCTGGAAATTTTAATGGAAGTTGATGGATTGCTGAAACAATTTTTCCAGTTTAGCCGTTGAAGTTGTTTTGGAAATTGCATGGGTATTTTAGCATGAAATTTGCTGGAAAGTGGTTGATTTTCACTTGGTTAGGTGTTTGACTAATTAAAATTAGATGATTAAGCTTTGCAGGAAGTTTATTGGTCCGGCTAAAAAAAAATGAAATAGTGAACGGCTACATGCAAGTTCATCCAAGGATGGCGAACAGAATTTCTGGATTTGTGGATGTTTATAGTTGCTGTCCGAACTTGATCTGAACTAGAAATGATAGTAATTTCATTAAGTAGCCTTGCATGTTAGTTTTGGGTACTTAACACAATGATTTAACCGAGGTAAATTCGGATTCATGCCCAAGTACTTGCTGGAAAATGCATTTCAACTTGCCAAATCAGTTTTATATGTTCCAGATTTTTCAACTTGCTGAACGTATTTTATTTGTATTTGCACTGGATTTTGCTCAGTTTTTTTTTTCTATTTGTTTGGATGATGGTTTGCTGCCTAGTTTAAAGCCTTGTGTTTGGATTTGATTGTGTTTGAAAGCTGGATTTTGTAAAGTGCCGAATTGCAGAAAGCTTGCTGCGTTTTTTTCTGTTTCATTCTTGTGCTGTTTAGTTTTCTTTCTACCTTTGATGATTAGCTCCATTTTCTTGTTTCAATGCTACAATGAAGTTACAAGTTTAGTTGGTGATTGGTAGTTAAAACTCTGATATATGGTGAACACATTTGTATGTTGAAATGCAAGAAAAGCTGCGGCTGAAGGTGCACAAAGCCAGATTTGCTTCTTTTGTTATTGATGGATAATGAATTTCCTTCCTTTGTTGATGATCAAAACCAGATTTGCCATCTTAATCTTGCACCCAAAATTTCATGTTTTAAATTGGGTCAATAATTTCTGGGTTGATGAATTTGTTTGCATGATAAAAATGCGAAAGATTGCGGCTGGAAATTGCTGCTGCACTTTGTTTTTTTTAGCAGTCACCGAACTATATTTTGCTTGTTTGAGCATGTTAAATGGTTTATGTCTTGGGGTATACTAGTGGGTAACATGCGATATTTGCCTCATTATGTTTTGATTTGAGCTCATGGATGGTCTGTACAAAGAGTAAGCCACAAATTTGCAGCAGATTATAAGAAAGTTTTTTTTTTTCATTTTTCTTCGCATGAGAGGCTGCCAGAATTTGTATTTGGAGTTGTTGGCCTGTTGAGTTACGCTTGTCTTTGATTTAATGTTGAAGCTTGGATCGATTGGCTGAATTTTTAATTGTGCTAGGAGTGCATTTGAGCAACTCGGTAATGCAGCAATTCACCAAAACTGGTTTAGTTGTCTACCTTGCTAGTTTTCAGTTTTTGCAGCATGAAATAGGAAGAACAAGTCAAAGTTGCTGGATTTTGTTTTAGCATTTGAATATTCTTGTTTTCTGGATTTTTGCGTTCCGAAGAGGGGGAAGAATGTTTGATCTCCTTACAAGTTTTTTTGTTTGTTGGATTGTGTTTGCATGGTAGAATGGAAAGAAGCCACGGCTGGAAATGAAATTTGTTGCAGAGAAAGTTTCTTCTACGTGATTGCATGGCTTTTGCATGAAAATGACTTTCAAAAATCGCACTCCAACCCCTTGGCTTCCATCTAATGCTTCCATGGCCCAATTAATTGGAAACTTAATTAATTTTGTCCTCCTAACATGCCATTTCCTCTTTAATACATCTTGATTTGTTTTGGGTAGATACTTAAGGGATTGTAGAATGAATTTGAAGGGTCTAATAATTTCTTTTTCCTAGACTTGTAGTTAATTTGATTTTTTTTGGATTCTTTGGCATTTGGTTGTTTAGCTACTAGTAAATTGCTCCTCGTTTACCTTTTTGTGAATTTTCTAGTTTGATTTGGTAAGTTTCACCTTAGATTCTTAATTTTATTTTATGTTTTTTTAGTTCCTTAGTGTTTATAATAGTAATAAATTGGCCCTTTAGACCTCTTTAATTTTTTTTCCAATTGGGTTTTTGTTTGTCTTAATTGGTTAAGTACGAGTAGTTTACTTTCCTTGGAATGCTTCGAGTGATTCAATTTGACGGTTGTTTCCATTTTCTTTTAATTTTTCTCAATTAAAGTGGTACCTTGACCTTTTTATTGTTTTGAAGCCATTTTTCTTTCATTTGGTCACCATTCAAAGGGGGCGGTATATTTTCTTTTATCCCTTTTTGTATCTCTTCTATGTGATCCAACGTGTTACGTGGAAATTACATGACTATTTGCTTTCATTGCCTTTCTTTAGTTCTTTCATTTCATTTACTTTTGCTTTTATTTAAGTTCTTCTTTATGGGGTATGTGTACACCTCTTGGCTTGTAATAGATAGGGCTTGGAGGAGCATTCAATGAAGACCTATCGAAGACGTGTGCCTAGCTAGCAAATGTAATAGTTAGGGCTTTAATTGCCTATGTGTTATGTGTTACTTGCTTTAATTAGGTTCTTGCATCTAGTTGAGCATGCTAAGTGTTATGTGCTATGTGTTTATAAGTGTTTGGCATGTCTACTCGCTTTCCATGGTCATGAATGAATGTGATGGACGAATGTACGTTTCCACTAGTCCAACGCTAGTCGGAATTCATAGAATGGGCTAGTCCAACGCTAGACCCTTAGGGATTTCCCCTCGTTAGTACATGTTTGCATGTTCATTACATGTCATGCATTCTTTTAGTTTTATCATTTTGCATGCCCCTCGACCCCCTTTTCCCTCCATTTTAGGATTTTTGCATTTCATGCTAGTTATAGGGTTCATTTGCTTGAGAGTCCCCTTAAATATGGGATATAGACGAGTGTGGCTTTTTCTAAGCCTTAGCACGCTTGTATTCCCTCTATAAAAGGGTAAATTGAGTCACGATTTAGGTCTCCCCGTACCCAATATGCATGCGTTCCCTAGGCTCATGCATTCTAAATCCACTCTATCATTACACTTTCACTTTTCATTCCATTTGCACACATACACCTTTTATCCCTTCACTTGCACACGAACACTTTTGTTCCATTTTGCACACGTGCACCTTTATGTTTCTTCACTTGCACACGAACACTTTTATCATCACTTGCACACATGCACTTCATATTATCATTTCACATACCGTACCTTGCCCACTCACGTGCACATTTTCCTTTACATATTTATTGTTTTTTTATTACTTTTTCAAAACTCATGTCCTCACATTGCATACATGCATTCCATTCATTTGCATCCCACTCGCATTATTCGTGACTTCTTCAAAGGATCGTCATTGGGCTTCACAATTAATGTGATTGGCACCACTCAACCTTTGAAGAGAAATTTCCCCCAATACCCCTAGGTCTAGGGTTTGCATTCATGTAGTACATCCAAATGTAATAAATTCTTTGATTAAAACAAGAAAATCTTTGATTAAATCAAGCAACTAGCCTTGGCTAGGTCGAAGGGGTGCCTTGGATTTTATCCTTGCCTTCCCCTTCGTCAAATGTGACTCCCGAACCTTTTTCGTTGGTTTACGTGGACTAGGAGTCGTTTAAAAGGGGTTTCTTACTACTTTTTCCTATTTTTCTTTAAAAATTCATTTTTAGGTGACTTGGTACACCTTAACTCATTACCAAGTGGCGACTCCGATTTTTTATTTCAAAAAACCCTTTTTAAACTATAATTTTGGGTCAAATCGTCGCATTCTCAAACCCCCATTTAGACCCATTTTTCTTTTAAATCACAATTCATTTTCCAAATCACAAATTGAATCAAAAAATACATTTTTAAACCATTTATTTATTTTATCAAAAAATGGGGCGCGACACTCCTGACGTTTGGTTTTCCATTGTCTAATTTCATTACATGTGTCCTGGAACCATCCCGCAACTCAGCCTTGGGCAGAGAGTCATTTAAGTTCCCTTTCCTCCCCGAGGTTGGGGGGCTTATTGTAGGCGCTCACCTCGACCCTCCTTGGCTCGTCAATGTTGAGGCGGTTCAATTCTTCATGATGCTCAAAGGCCGAGTTGATTACCACGACTCCTTAGTAACTCATCTCCACCTTCCCGAGATGATCCCACCTCGGATGTACCCCCAAGTCTAGTCACTCGTCATTTGACATCTACAGGCATAGCTGATTAAAGCCAGGCAGGTTGACATGATCACCGCCATCGTCTTGCACAGACCTACCTCTGACATCGCTGCCCTAGGCTGACGCCCTACAGGTGACAGGAAGTAGGTTCTATCATTCCTCCTGTAGGTCTTCCTATTATAAATGCTCTCCTCCCTTTTTGTGGCCACAAGGAAGAGACTCCCAACTCATTTTAGTCTGATCCTTGCTCATAACTCTAGTCCAATTAGTCTTGCTTTTACTCTTGATTTCTTACACAATTGACATTAGCATCGGAATTAGATCAGGGGCAAGACCCCAGTTGTGTCTCTATCTTGGCAGGTGTGCTTGTGCTGTCAACTCGGTTCGTCTGTCCAAAAATCACCTCATCACTAACCTTGCAATTCATTTGGTTTCAGTTGATATTTCAGTGTCAAACGTTACTTTCCCTTAACACAATCATGCACTTGACCTTCAACTTATGAGTCTTTCACATCATATGAAAGACAATTGAAATAGTTTAGAGGCTTCTGCGTAGTTTATCTTATATATATATATATATATTTGTCTAAGTCCTTGGTATCTAAATATTTCTTATATATATATATATATATTTGTCTAAGTCCTTGGTATCTAAATATTTGAAATAGTGATATTGGATTTGTACTCAACTATAGTGTTTGCTTTATGATATTATTTGCCGCCTATATTGAGTATCAAGTCTGGCTGCTTTTTAGGGATTTATGGATTTTAAATAGAGATAACAAAATGGGCGGGATGGATGGGATTTGCTTGGATTTAAGATGGAACCAAATCATGAGTTTGGGTCCAACCTTATCCATATGTGTTTGGGACTAACTTGGGCAGTATCACTTTGGGATGTATTTAGATTGATCCTGCCCAATATCTAAATCTATTTTCCATATTTTTTAGTTTTATTCTTTTTTTATATATAACTTTAACATTTTTATTTATTAAATTTTTTTGATCTTATTGTGAATTTATATTTTTCTGAATTCATTTTTTCATCAAATTTCCTTTTATTTATTTTCTATTTATATATCTTTTTAATCTTCTCCAATTTGGTGCAGCGTTCCAGGATCAACTTTTCCAATTTTTCATACGCAGATAAAGCAGGGATCTCAGTAATGTTGTTGCAGCCGCGAAGATTCATAAGCATTAAGTTATTTGACACCTATAAAGAAATAGATTGCATGTATAAAGGAAAACAATGACAGGTTAGTGTCGGATGGAGATCTGAAAGTTAAGCAAATGCACATTCGCATCAATTTCCAAAAAGTTAAAAATATCAAAATATTTCATCATTTGCATCATTCCTGAAAACAGAAAAACCCAGAACATATAGACTGTCGTCAAAGAAACGGAACGAGACGCGCAATGAAGAACTAAATGTGTTATAAAGGTTTGCAAATCTTTTGGAAGAGAAGAATTTTTGGATAAATTAAATTTTTTGGTGAGATATTTGAGCCCAATTGGTATCCCAGTATTTTCCAAAATTTTCCAATAATTAATGGGTATAATTGAGATTAGTCTCATTTGAAATTCAATATCAAAATTATAATATCCATCCCGCCCAAAGTCTCTCTGGGCATGGATAGCTCATCAAGATTTGGGACAAAAGTGCCACCTCTAATTTTAAACTTACATAGCATTATGGAGAAGATTAGAGACCATATCGACAACAGTGTCTTGCCGAACCTTGTTTGGATCGTAGTTTTTCAAAGAAAAACTTTTACTTTTTTCATGAATATATTTTTAAATTATTTTTTATTTCATATACATCAAATCGTTACAATTCATTTTTTTTTTTATAAAAATTCCTAAAAATAGCAATCCGAAGGGATTAAACAACTCAAAACTATAGAAATTAGTTAGTGAAACATAAGTGCTATGAATCAACATAAGGATTTCAGGTTCAAACATTATCGTATCTCAAAACCATTTAGATTTGTTCAAATATAATTCACTAGCTAAAGGTTCAAACTGCTGGATGCCTTAACTAGGCACAAATTTCTCGATTTGTCAAGTGCATTCTATTTTGAAAATGGTGGGAGATTATTGGAGAACTTTTTGAAAGCAAGAATGTCACAATTGTACATGAAAAATTGTTCGATGATATCTATTCAAATTAATAAATAAGTCTATTGAATTATCGAAGAGGTTTTGGCCTAATGATTAAGGTTGAAATTTGAGAAATTAGAGGTCAGGCTCAATGTTGAAGAGATCAATGATGTAACTTGTAGAAGGAGATGATTTTTGATAGAACTATTCTCTTATTCTTCCTTTCTCTCCCAAAAGACAAAGGGCCTGTTTGATAACATAAAAAAGTGCTGAATCTGAATTTTTTCAGACATTCATATGTTTTGAGTGTTTGATAAATGAAAATCTATCTGCTGAACTTGTTAAGCAGTGCTGAACCTGTGTGTATTTTTTTCAGCACAAGAATCCTAACTGAATGCTTAATTCTGATAAGAATCAATAGAATTACTTCAACTATCTTATCTTATCTACCAAATCTACCCTTATTTGTTAATTATGTTCAAAATTCTTATTTAATTAAACAACCTAATATTCTCTATCTAACGATTTTTAGTTTCTCTTTTCTCCCTTTTTAATGACTTTCACATCTTCTTCATACTCCTCATATAATATATTTCATCTTTTATATTAATTTGATTTAAAAATAAATATTGTCATTTTCATACCTTACAATTTTAAACTAATTAAATCATAGATTCTATTTCTTTTTTGAATGAAAGAATATAAGGGCAAAATTATCAAATTAAACTTACTAAGCATTCAGCTATAAATATTTATCAAACAGTATAAATAGGTTTAGCATTAAAATTCAGACATTCATATATTTTTTTCAGTGTTTAAAATTCAGCAAATTAATTGTTTCAGTATTCAGATTTCAGAATTCAGACTTCAGAATTCAGATTCAGTTTTATCAAACGGAACCAAAATCTGTTGAACTTTTGACACAATTATTCTCTTATTCTTCCTTTCTCTCCTCAGACTAAGACAAATCTCTCAAATTTTTGACTTCTTATTGAATTTTTGATACAATTATTCTCTTATTCTTCTTTTCTCTCCTCAGACTAAGACAAATCTATTAATTTTTTTTTAACTTCTTATTGGATTTCATCAGTGCAAAATATAACCAAATCTGTCAATTTTTTGACTTCTTATTGGATTTTTTATACAATTATTCTCTTATTCTTCTTTTTTCTCATGAAACTAAGACAAATCTGTTTAATTTTTTTTTTTTTTACTTCTTATTGAATTTCATTAGTGCAAAACATAACCAATCATAGGTTTCATTGCATCATGGAGGTTAACTAGCAAGAATCTGTTGCACATCAATAATTGAGACGTAAATTAATCATTAAGGAAAGCGCTATTAACTTGCCTAAAAATCATCTCTTTACCCTAACAAGGGTTATTGAGTCTGTTTTTGCTTTTGTGCCAGCACTAGTTTCACTCTCGTTTCATTTGTAGAAATTTTATTGTTTTAGAAAACCAACACTATATTTGCATTCTCGAGTCCTTTGCTTTCTCTCTTGTTTAACATAAAATTGATGTGGTCTTCAAAGTAAATACCAAAATAAGGATGCACAGAAGCAAGAGGCGTTTCTTCTATACCAATTTCCTCTTTCCAAACAACAAGAGGCAAGAAAGAATGGGCAAAAAACCTCAGCGGCCATTAAACTATTGGCGGGATCATGTTTTGACCATCGAACTATTTTTTGTCAATAATTGGCCACTAAACATTTAATCCGTAAACTCGTGACCATTTCGTCGTTAATTGCTCTTTAAGTTCTGAAATTAGCATTACACGTGGCAATGCCCGAGGGCAATTTTGTCCAGCAACTATGCGACCTTCTTCTCCCCTGAATTTCTTTCCTCAAACAATCACCGAAAGGAACATTATGTGGAGGAAAAAATATGGACTCAATTGGGAGCCCCAAATCTTCAACCACAAATCAAAGATATTAGGAAGGCCGTATTTTTCCACTGAGGGATCTGAGCACTATTTTTCCATTTCCAAAAGTAATGTTCCGCTAATAACAGTATGCATATTAAGAAGAGCCGTACCAGTCCAAGATTATCAGTTAATGCATCCAGCACTTGCTCAGCTCCGTCGCATCCGGCTGCTATGTGCAGAGGAGTCAAGCCCCCAGGGCCTTTGACATCGGTCTAAATACATAGCAGATTGGACTTAATTTTTTCAGATATGCATCTGGATGGTATCTTAGGAGGACTTCAACCATGGACCTACAATTTCGTCGAACAGCTCTATGGAGCAACCCATTTTCCAGCAGTGCATCTTCAATTGAAGAGCGCTTTTCTTCACCCATGAGTTTGTTGACCAGAACATTCAAAAGCATCTTGACCATTGCACACCAGTCATGTTCGACTGAGAACTCTATAAGCCATCTGAAACGCTGGAAGGGAAATGTATCCAAGTTGGGATCTTGAAGACCCAATCTAAACTTCAACTTACTGTTCGACTGAGAACTCTATAAGCCATCTGAAACGCTGGAAGGGAAATGTATCCAAGTTGGGATCTTGAAGACCCAATCTAAACTTCAACTTACTTCTACGGAGGAGCCAACCAATTTCATGTATGAAGTCCAGAGCTTGTTTGAGGAAAGAAATTCAGGGGAGAAGAAGGTCGCATAGTTGTTGGACAAAATTGTCCTCCCATTTTGCCATGTGTATAGCTAATTTCATAGATTAAAAGCAATTATCGATCAAATGGTAACGAATTTATTGATTAAGTTGTTTAGTGGTCAATTATTAACAAAAAATAGTTCGATAGCCAAAACATGATCCCGCCAATAGTTTAATGGCCGCTGGGATTTTTTACCCAGAAAGAAAAGAAGCACAAAAGGGGTAAATAGACTATTGCTACTTTATAAGCAAGACCAAACACAACCAAGCAACTAGTAAAATGACACAAAAGAAACCAAAAAAAATAATCAATAAAGAAACTACTGCTGGAATTTCCAACCGGAAAAGCCCAAGCAAATTTTAGCATGCTGATGAACTTATCCAACTTCTGAACCTATGTTGTTAGAGAAAGTTAAAAAACAGTCAACAACTGTAATCTTGTCCCCTATGTATTTGAAAGGCATAAACTACAGGATTTAAGAATATGTTACAGATACCTATCAGCCTATGCCAAATTCTAAGACAAAACCAAAATTTTCACAAGGATACAAAGTTAAAAAAAAAAAAAAAAACACAGTCAACAACTGTAATCTTGTCCCCTATGTATTTGAAAGGCATAAACTAAAGGATTTAAGAATATGTTACATATACCTATCAGCCAACGCCAATTTCTAAGACAAAACCAAAGCTGCAGGTTGAGAATGATTCCAGATTTTTTAAGTTGCCAAACCAAAGAAGCAGCTTAGATGTTGCTACCAACAGATGTGATTGTTGATGATGATGATTGAGAAGGAGAAGTGGTTGCTTCTGGCTCTTTCTCCTCCCCCCTTAGGAATGAATCGACATCAATTTCGAATGCTGGGCTGCCTGCTGCATCTTCCTCAATAAACTCATCTATATCAAATGGAGCATCAAAAATAAAGTCAATGCTAGCCTCAAACCCTGCATCAGTGAACAAGTTTGGTAATTCTGCAGTTTTCTCGAAGGTTATGTCCGAAACTGGAAGTGAATTGAGTGCAGTATCCAAGCATAGGTTCCAATGATCCTCATGCTCATCAGCAGGGTCCATCATGACAATTTGTTCTGGCTCAGTAGCAGCTACGTTTGAAACTGTTGGTTCAGCCACAGGTTTTTTCTGTTGCAAATGTTGTCCAAGGTTGTCTTGTGACTCAGACTTAGTAGTAGCTATATTTGGAACGTTTAGCTCAGCCACAGGTTTTTCCTCTTGTACTTGTTCTTCATGGTCTTCCTGTTCATCCACTTGTTTTTCAGTGGAGGATTCAGGATTTTCTGTATGCATTTTCTGGAATGTCTTCAGCTTGTCAGCATATCTACTTATATCAAAGTTGGTTACTGCATTAGGACCTCTGTACTCTAAGGCTGCCAAGTCATATGCCATAGCTGCTTCCTCTTGAGTGCCTTAAAATACAGTTAAAACGAGTTAAAGGACGTATAGAAAATTTTGCTAAAAAACAATGTAGACCCTAAATAAGCCAAAGATAGTTAGAAAAAGAAGATGATCCTATCTATGAAATTCTTGACATCTGACCAGGCAAAATCCTACTTTACACGTGACCAGGCAAAATCTTATTTTATATTTCAAATTGCATCTTTCTTCTCAAGAGCCTGTGACATTTCAATTTAGCAAAAACTGAGATGATCCCCAAAAGATTTGATAGTACAGTTTATGACTGTCTCCATTTGAACAAGTTTAAATCTCAGTAATCAACTAAACATGCATCATAGGACATGTGAAGCTAAACTGAGACTTCATGGTTCAGACCCAAAGCCTTTTATTGAACAATTGAAGCAGATAAAGGACATTATACAGATCAAAAGATATGCACTTCAATTGAGTATTGTAACAAGGTGTAGATAAACATGGGAGAGGGAGCATTTGCAGACAAGTTTTTTATATGCCAATATTTCCTTACAAAAATGTTTAGACAGACAATCCAAAGAATTAGGTTCTCCCTCCTCCACAACCCACCTCCCCTACCAAAAAGGGAAAAAAAATCTTTAAAAAAAAATTTGAGCCCTCTAAAACACCTCTGTGTATTGATTTGTCATTCTTCTAGAACTGTAACATCTGATGACACTTTGCAATTTCAATTGTGTATGGCATGTCATGTTATATGAACCATTTCAGTTCAAAATAGGCCTGTAGAGTTAATTAACACTGAATGAAGGATGAGTCTTAGCTAGCCATAACACATGATATATACTATTGTGGATTGACACCCTAAATTTGATCAGTTCAAAGTGATTACAGAATGCACTAAATTTTATTTGGAAAAACAATTTTCTGTTCATGCCATTAGTGACTAAGTTCACTGTTCCAGGAGTAGGAAATGAGTCAAGCCAAAATGTGATTTTTTTCCTCTTTGTTTTGATTAATGTGTCGTTGATAAAATAAATCTGATAATATAGTAATATAGACTTTGTCTGAGACTGAAATAAAAAAATTATGGGCTTATTGTGCACAAAGTAAGTCCTTGCAGCCAGGTCCGACTATTCCTCTAACTCTTGTCAACCTCACTTACAGAACACCCCAAAAAAAAACTCCCACTTCAACAGAACCGATAGATGTTGACAGATTCACGGCTTGCCTTATACTTAGCGTCTCATATCTTTCTCACACTCCATGAAATAAGTGAAGAAAAGGTGTTTAAGGCAAAATGACTATTTTACATGTGCGCAGACAAGGATGTATTCTCAATAATTAGAAAAGCAGGCGCTACAAACCAGGCTAACAAAAACTTCCTTAAAGTGCCTGCTTGCTGTCCCATGTTCTCCAATTTATTAACAAACAAGAAACAGGAAAAAAAAAAAGAAAAAAAGATGAGCAATTCTTTTGGACCGGTATTTCCTGGCCTTAAGCGTCTTTGGCACTTTGTCGCAGGACAAAGAGGACAGTCTTATAGGCAATGGGGAAAGAAAGGATGGAAGCTGTATCAAATGGTTAGGTTATATTCCCAATAGATGCAATAACACTATGCCTAAAACAAAGCATAACGTTATTTTAGACGAATTTTTGGCTAGGTTCAAAGAAAAGGTTTTAAAAGATAATAAATGTATCTGAAATACTACAACCTTCTAATCGGTTATTAAATGTCCAAGTCACAATATTGTTGGCATTTCCCTGCAATTGGTACTTAACTCCTGCAACAGCTGGTGGCTTACCTACAGCCACCACAAAATCACGGTCATTGCACTTGTGTGGCAGGTGCAATTTGTAAACTATCATGTGCTCAGAATCATTTCTAGTTTCTGTGCAACTACATAACATTATAATAATGAGCAAGAAAATCCTAGTTTCCAGCAAGCTATGATAGTCGGACTTAATTTTAGACCTCAAAACATAATTCCGTGAATTCTTTCAAACTAAACTTCCCTGTCAAGCTTGTCGAAATGGATTTAGCTTACTAATCAAGTGGCTATTTTTCAGTAGACTATGTAGTTTCTAATGTTTTGCTACGATTTAGTTAACTCTCCTTCACATAATGTTCAAGTAGATAGATCGAACTCGTACTTTTCTTCTATAAGAGCACTTGCATAATTCTTCCTTTGCCCTCTCTCCACTTCTTAAATCCAATCCCTTCTTTGCATAAAAAAAATTTTTTAAACAAATTCTCCATTAGCACCTTCATCATCTGAACTGGAAATAATAACTTCCATAATGCCTGCAAGTGCAATTTGTACTGTGCAATCCCTTCGAATAATTTAAGACACTTACCCTAGAGGCCATTAACATTTCTACTGACAAACACATAATAAACCATAATGGGACGAGTCAGACTTAGGCAGATTCGAAAAATTGCTTAGCCTTCTCGGGAAACTAATGCCTTTGTTAAGTTATCAGTCCAGATTGGCAGCTGTAATTTAGTTTAAAAAAAAATGGAAGAGGGACAAGATACCCACTCCAAAAGGGAATATTTCAGTTTTATAAATTTAAAAGCGTTGAACTGTAACTCAAGTGTGTGGATACTCAACTCCGAGGTGTGTGGATACTCACAGGCCACAAAGACAAAAAGATGGATTAAAAAAATCAAATCAAATTAGCACGTGTACCGTCAGCTTTAGGACTACAAAAAATGTTGTACATGACTGACCAAATGTATACATTAATTTTGACTTGTTTCCACGTGAAAAAACAACAAATCTTTCCTCTGAACAAAATAAGCGCAGATCTCGTAGTCTCATTATTGACTAGGCTTCATTTTTTAAAATAAAAGGTTTGCTGTTAGATTTATAGGTTGGATTCATTATAATTTTCTTTTCCTATGTCACAATTTGAAAAAGTTAACGGCTTGCATTGAGCGTCACCTCAATCGACCAAATCAGGTTAAACTAAGCAACCAATAACTATCAACACTATATAAATCTCTGATTTCTAATTGACAACATAGAAATTGTTGTGATGGATGGAGAGTAAACCACTAACTTTTTGTCTCTCAATGGCCACGGAGCAGCCTCTTAGATTCCCATCCCAAGTTGAAGGTTTGACTTCTGCTTAAGCTCATTGCTTTGCGGTCAACGACAAATCAAGAGAGTCCAACACTGTACCAGTATAGCATGAATGTGCGTTCTCGCGGCCTAGTTTCGCTCATTTCCCTTCCTTGTATTAGAGCAAGTTAGCATGATTACTATCAACTAAATGGCGCGAGTAATCTAAATCCTACCCTTTCCGCTAGACTAAAGCCTAACACACAATTTTAATGTTCTCTAAGCAAAATACTTCTTTATATTCTCGAACAAACCAATTAACCATGCAATTGGTTTCCAACAATTACTATTAATGATACGAGCAAACAACCAAAACTAAGGTTAAAGATTTAATGAATAAAATACAAGAATATGAAATATTTTATTATTTGTATGAATAGGTCAAGGAATTCTTTTTAATGAGAAAACTTAATTACCGTAAGTTCCCAAGTACAGATATTTGTTCCCAAAGACACGTCCAATTCGCGCCTCCCATCGACCGTTGTGATGATGCCTGTAAGAACAACTTTAACGTAATCAAAATTTTTCGTTCATAAAAAAAAAAAAACCAAAACAAATTAAATCTTTTGCTGACGACTTCCGCACGCAAATCGCTCACCGAACGAGTCTGTCAGAAAAAACAAAGAAAAAGAATCGTGCACCGAACAAACGAGAACTCCATGAAAATAGTGGTCTAAAATGTGCGGTGCAACGTAATCTTTGACGGTCCGCACAATTTTGGTGCTTTCACCCCAACTTGAATACGTTAAAAATGACTGCCGAAAATGTGAGTTAAAAAAAATGACTGCCGCAAAAAGTGAAAAGAATATACAACATCAAAATAATTTTGGTTCTTTTTTTTTTCACCCTCCTATTCATCCTCTCGCTTCTCCCTGTACCCTTTCCACCCTCGAGCGTAGACCTGGAACCTAAACCTAGCAGTGGAGAAGACCCTGAGAGGCTTTCCGGCCACTGGAAAAATAATTCTGGTTATTAACTCATTTCTCCGAAAAGAAAATCTATTTGGCCAAAAAAAAAAATTGATAGAAATAAATAAAGAAAGACAAGTCAAAATTAAAGATAAAAATAATTTAAGACATCAATTATTTATTATACCTAGCAACTCCACGGTACTTGGAAACACCTCTAGAAAATCCACTGCTCCTCCTCCTTAGTGTGGTTAAATATTCCTCCTTAGTTAATTTCTCCATTTCTTCAAGCTCTTCCGAATAATTTTCAAGCTGCATAAATAAATTTCCTCAAAAATTAAAATTACAACCATAGATTATATATATAAAAAATTATACATTAATCAATGATAATTCATTTTAAATTGGAATGTGGGCACGTGCAGATTGTACAATTTTTTCTGCGTGGGGTACAAATTTATTTTGGCACCTGAGTTTGTGAAAGGACGAATATTAAATACCGGAAAATTCAGTATGGTTCCAGGTCCCCAGTACTTGAGGGCCGCAAGATCATAAGTACGGGCAGCAGCCTCCTCATTATCATAAGCCCCTGCATTTCATCAATAAATACAAAAACGCCAAATATCATAACTCTACTAATTATTCAGTCATTAGTAATATTAAATATAATAGAAATCATAATTCTACTTAATTTTAACCTAAAGACTTATTAAAAGGAATAAAAATATTGGGCTTGTCGGCTTACCCAAATAAACTAAGCAGCGACAAAAGCGATTGTGAACGTTGAAAATGACAGATATTTGATCACCAAACAAAGAATAAAACAGAGTCAGCAAAAGACAAATCCAGACTTAAACTTAATTAATCATATTTTTAAACAGCAAAAGGACTAAGATTTGCAGATCTCCCTGTTTTCAGATGAATTTTTTAATCTGAAAACAGAAAAGTCATTAAAAAAAATTAAAACCCAAAATGAAAACAAAATGAAAAATTTAAAAATAAAATTTTACTTTGTCGTCCTTTCTTGGTTTGAATGGCATTCCAAGTAGTTTTGTCCCAGAGATGGGCTTCGAACCGGCCGGTCCATCTGTGCCTGATCATCAGAACAAATTCCATGGTTTTTTTTTTTCCGAGAATTAGTCACAAATTTCATGCATGCAATCGAGAAAGAAAATGAAAAAGAATAAAAATAAAAATAAAAAAACCGTCAGAGTACAATGCCATTCATGTTTTGTTTCACGCTTTGTTTGTCTGCTTGCTTCCTTGTGTGTTTTGTTTGTTGGTTAGTGTGTGTTGTGTGTGTGTGAAACCGAAACCATATATAAGAAAAATAAAAAGAGAAAAAGTAAAAGTTCATTAAATGCTTGCCTGGTGACTCCTCTGTAAATGGAGCTTCTTCTTGCAGCAATGGGGGAGGAAGAAGCATCAGCACTGATCTGGGATTTCTTCTTGTCCCTCTTGGCTCTGGAGGAGGAAGAAGCATGTTTGGTAGTCCTAGACTTTTTGAGCTCAATGCATGAAGAGGAAGGTGAGCATGAAGAATGAGGCCTCTTCATTTCTTCTTTACTTTTCTTTTTTTTTTCCTCCCTTTTTCTTGATGGTGGAAAATGAAAATGATTAGAGGCTTTTTCCTATTCAATGTGTGTTTTTCTTGAAGGGCTTTGTCTGTTGTGTCTCAAAGACAGGGAATTGTGAAAGGGAGACAGAACAGAGCGAAGAAAGAGAGATGAATGGAAGGGTGGGTTGGTTTGGTGAAGAATACTGGAATCAAAAGGGGGAAAAAACAGGCTTATTTTCTGGCAACCGAAAGTGGTTTACCAAATTGAGAAGAGACCATGGGGACAGTAGGGAGCCATTAGACATATATTTGATGAGAAAATGATAGTAACACTTTAGTGCATCCGCCTGGAAATAGTACAAATGTTTAGGATCAGAGGGTTGTTTTTATAGGACTGGGAAAGAAAGGAAGTGGAAAATAGCTGAGACATTGAAGAGAAATGAAATACTACTACCAAAACTAGCTAATGGTACAAAAGTTGATGAGATGGTGTTTTACTGTTTTATAGCTTAAACCCTGTAGACTGAAAAGGGAGTTAGTTAAGGAGAAACCATGAATTTAATGTCAAGGTTTGGTTAGCTAAACTGGAGTTAATTAGCACTTTGAACACTTGGCTACAAGTATCAGCCATGCAACTACCAATTGGCTGTGCTTTGGACTGCCTACACATTTGTTCATGCTGGGAATCTATCACACTCTCTTTCTCTCTCCTCAGTTATCAGATTTAAAAAATTAAAACTAATATTATATACACTATCAACGAAGCAGATATATAAACAAAAAATGAATTTAAAATTTATTATATATATGTTATAGACAAAAAGTGAATTTAAAATTTAAATAGTGATGAATGTTTAAAATTTGTCAGATACATGATACATAGTTAAAAAGTGAATTTAAAATTTGAACACTTATGATGTGGTATTCATCTAAATTTCCTTGTGTATAAAATTTTTACACTGACAATATATAAAAATTAATCTCGAAAAATTATAATAGAGCGTGTTTGGATATCACACAATTTTTCTAAATAATATTTTACTTGTATTACAAACATGTTTTCTAATTAATTTTTATTTTACATATATTATATCACAAAAAATTTTACAATAAATATTTTAAATATTATTTCAAATAATCTTCCATTCAATTTATTTTCTTTGGTCGCAAGTAGCAACATAATAGGCAAAAAAAAAAAAAAAATCGAGGAGTGAATTACGTTTAAAGATTTGGGTTTTTGGTTTCGTGACAGCTACTTTGCGGAGTTGTGTTTATCTGGGGGAACTTGACACGTGTGGCGCTGCATGTATGTAAGAGAATGGGGCTGCATTTGGAAAAAGCTTAATTGATGGGCTTCATTATGGGGTCAATTACGAGTCAAACCATCAAGGGAACAGTGCCAAGCAATTAAGGTCTAATTTGGGGTTGCGGTATAAAAAAGTACTTTTGATACGTTTGGTGAATATCATTCTATAAAATTAGGAGTAGAGTTTTTGGTATAAAAATACTTTTAACAAAAGTTTAAATTTGGTGTTTTTAGAATAGCTTTTGTGTTTTAAAAAATAAAATGTTAAATTTAATTATTTTATCTTATTTTATGAACTAAATAAAAAAAATAAATATATTTGAAAAATTTCAAATTATACATTATTTAATACAATAAGTACTTATTGAAGTATGTATCTAATGAATATACTTTATATATATATATATATATATTGTTTTTATTAAAAGCTGCATCTGTGAAATATTTTTAATATAATATCACGATACCAAACGTGGCTAAAAGTGAATTAATGAAGAAAAAGATGGCACCGTGAATAACGTAGGACAAAGGCCATTTTGTCTATTACGCTGTATCTTTGTCGATGGTCAGACTCATGAGTGACTCATGAGGTGATGCGCAGCCGGTGGTGAAATAAAGAATCCGCTTTGATTGCTAATTTTTTAAAATTTTTATAGAAAAATGTGTTGTGATAATTTGATATATTAGATAAAAATAATTAAAAAATATGTTCACTAAAAATGTAAAAAAAAAAAAATTTTAGAAAACTGCAATCCAAACAAATTCAAATAGCTTTAGTAGCTGAGAAGTGAGAAATGAGAGCCAAAGTTAATCTTATATTATTTTGTTGCATTTTGAGAATCTGTTCAAAATTAAGAATTATAGGGATTATAAGGAACTGAAATATTTTTTTTTCAATTTATTGGAAAAGAAAGGAAGAAGTCATGCCTAAGAAAAATGACTAAGTAATTTACATTTACAAATATAATAGGAGAGTATGGTTGCTTCCAGAGTTATGCCCTGTTCCCTATAGTGAATAGTAATTGGCTTTTTAGTGTTTAAAGCTTACTTGGATGCAAATATGCATGCTGGAAGCCGTGCACTGTGCAAAATTTCCATTTTAGTCACTATTGAACTAAATAAAATTTCTATTTCTAGTTACTATGAAGTTTACATTTGTGGACCCGGTAGACTGGGGTGAGCAAAACTTGGTAGGGTTATAACCCACAGCCTACTTGGACCAGATGCGGTATTATTCGTGTTATAAGCCAATTGCAAAGTACTGAACTTAAATCTTACATTTACTGTTTGGGATCTTGATATCTGTTTTAGGGATAATTTCAGAAACCTCCATTGAGATTTCTAACTATTTTACTGCTTCCTTTCAAGTTTTAAAAATTATACTGACCACTCTTGAGATTAATTATCTTGTAACATTTAACCCCAATGGATAATTAGAAAGTGATATTGGGAGAGAAAAGATAATATGATTCTACTATTGCTCCTCATCTAATAAATTATTTAATTAATCTAATTCCAATCCAAATATTAAAGAAAATACTAGAATTTGCTGTTTTTATCATCAAGGATTAAATCACATAGGGTATCAAAAATAGTGCATCATTCTATATATTTCACTTAATGTAATATCCAAATTGTTAATTTCAATTACAAATCCATTATCAAATATGATCAACAACATATAATCAAAAAAATCTGTAATCAAAATATTATAAAAAAAATGAACTTTGATACCATAAAAATTTCAGTAACTAACCTTAATATGTTGACAAGAATATTTATGATGTTAAAGTTTGTTCTCTATAATATTTGGTTGCAAATTTTTTTGATTATTTGCTGTTGATCATATTTGACAATGGAGTATTAAATTAATTAAATAATGTAGTAGATGACGGGCAATGAGGAAATCATATTATTTTCTATATCCTAATATCACTTTTTAATTATTGATTAGATCTAAATGTTACAAGATAATTAACCTCAAGGGAAATGAGTATAATTTTTAAAACCTGAAGGGAGGCTAGTGAAATAGTCAGAAATCTCAGGAGAGGTTTCTAAAATTATCCCTGTTTCGTATGATTTTAACTTCTCCCGTTTCAACGGCTAGTTTTTCAGATGCTTTCTCTCAAAGTTTAAATCAATTGGTATAATGCCATTCACCATCCCTTTCAATTGTATTCCTGTAGGTTGGATGGTAATTCCAATGCTGTGGTAGCTATTTAGGACTAGATATTTAGTGCAATGCCAGCCGACGTAAACGCTAGAGCCGTGGAGCATGATTGATAGTCATGATCTAATTGCAAGGTACATGACTTGCATTTCACATCTGAAGTATGAAATTTTGACGAGGGGTTGCCAATTGGTTTTGTACTTCTCCACCTCAATTGTTAGCTTTTGAGACGAATTCTATCGAAGTTTATATCAATAGGATGGGCACAAATTTTCATAAAGCAAAGGTAAGGTTGCAAAATATAGGAAACTGCAATTGAACAGAAAAAGGTTTGGGCTTAAACTTGCAGGGTGCAAGGTATAATGAGAGTCAGGTAGGGAAGGGCAAGAATCTTTCCTCATATAAATCCTTAAAAGTATTTAATCATTAGAAAACACATTTTTGTTACTGGAATAATTGATCTCTCATTTCAAAATAGCAATATGAATCATTATTTTTTACATACTGTTTGATCAACCAAATTACTTTGAATGTTTTAAAACTACTAAAACTATTATAATGGATTAATGTTGGAGGTGATTTCTAACAAACTTAATAAGTATATGGTGCTGTGATGTTTTCCCTTTTTGTTTAATTAGTTTAAGGTTGGATTTGCCAATAATTGTCCTGTAGCTCTTTCTTTTGTATTTGATAATATAAAGCTTGTGACTTAGTTGTTATGCTCCTATATGAGTCAGATTTCGAGTTGCTGCAGTTTGTTTTGAAGACCTTAAGGTCCTATTTAAGTTCTTATTTTGATGAATAATAATATTGGTGTAAAATACTGATAGTTTTAATTAAGTGATTTATTAGATGGAATAAACTCAAGTTTGAAACTCATAAAGAGTGCATGAACATAATTTGCGAAGAAGTAAGCAGTTAATAAAGTTGAAATGAAGTTTCGGATGGATATTTGAACATGCCAAAAATCATAGCAAAATAACTCACCAAAAGGTAGCATCAAGGGACTAAGAAATGATATTTGTATCAAACAAGATGAACAAAGTCTCTATTCAAATATTCCATCAAACAAGGAAACTCAAACGAAGTGAAGAAAGTCTTAAAGTGGCAACAAAATCAACCAGGGGCAGATTTAAAGTGGGGCTCCATTGTTCCCCTTAAATTCCTATAATACATCTACAATTTTGACATAATTTTAAAGGTGCCCCTAGATTTTTTTTTTTAGAAAAAATCTGAAAGAATGGGTCACAAAATTTATATCATTCACTTTCCTCCTCTAGTCCCCATTTTCCCTCCAACAGAGTCAAGTATCAATTATATAGGTCATTCCTTTTGGTCCCCACTCCCCAAGTTCCCTTTACTCCTGTGGTCCCTCATTTCCCTTCACAACCGGCTCCTCTTCTTCCACACCCAAGCCAACTACTCTTTCTTTTTTAGGGTTAATTCCACTTTGTCCCCCCAAACTTTGGACGATTACCCACTTAAGTCCCTAAACTTCAAAATGAGACACTTAAGTCCCTAAATTTATAAATACCTCTCACTTAAGGAAAATTGTTAACAAATCCTGAATGCTGTTGGTGGTTGAAGTGTCCCATTTTATAAGGGTTTAGGGATTTAAGTGTCTCATTTTATAAGTTTAGGGACTTAAGTGGGAGGTATTTATAAGTTTAGGGACTTAAGTGTCCCATTTTGAAGTTTAGGGACTTAAGTGGATACTCGTCCAAAGTTTGGGGGAACAAAGTGGAATTAACCCTTCTTTTTATCACTTCATCCAATTATCATTTACTTCCTTTGTTCCCACTCCCCAATTTCCCTTTCCTCCTCTGGCTCTCGGTTGTCCCCACTCCCCAACATACATACGAGAGCCACTTTTTCTTCCACAACCAAAGCTTGTTACTCTTTCTGTTGATCACTTCATCCGATTTAGAGATTGCACCAGAATCAATTGATCTTCTAGGACCTGAGTCCGCCACATTTTGCAACTCTTTTCACCAACTTTAGGAGACCATCAAAATCAGGTTCTAAACAATTACTTCTTATTATTATTATTTTAAATTTGTTTGCAAATATATTTCTAGAGCATGAGATTATTACTGTTTTAAAGAAATTTGAAAATTGATTAGTTAATATAATAACTAATAAATGGGTTATTTGATAAATATTTTAACTTGTGAAATGGTGATTTTATGCATGAGATTTTTTTTTTGCTTAAAAAAATTAGAAAAATAGTAGATAAAAAATTTTAGTGTTATTTTTGCCCCTATTAAAATTTTTTTCTGGCTCCGCCCCTGAAATCAACTCAAGTGACAGTTGCAGAAAGCCAAGCAAAATGAACTACAAAACCAACCTTTCACTTTCAGCCGTCCTAAAGATGTCTCGCCCATGGAAAAGAGTTTAGGACGTTGTCTCGAGCGATGCAAACCTCTCCGGGCATCTGAATTTGGCAAGCCACACAAGCCAAAAATCTCTGATCAAATTCACGCATGAGTGTCTTCTACAATACTATCTAAAGCAATTAAAGTGAGACTTTTAGACATCAATCATATTGCAAACCTATTAAAAAGGGATAATTTCAGATACTTCCCTTGAGTTTCTGATAATTGTGTTTAAATACCCTCTAAAATTAAAAATTACACTCACTTCCCTTTGATGGACACATTTGATAAATATTGTAGCCCTTGTCATTAAAAGAAAGTTAAAAGGGTGGGAAAAGGTACTGACACACAAAATTTTGTCAACTTTACCCTCTTTATGTTCCGAACGAAACATTTGTCACTTTGTTTATAAAAATTAATTAAAAAAGAGAAAAAAGATATGAAAGTAGTAGGGATCCTCTCAATACAACAAAGTGTACATCTGCAATTCTGCGCTTTTGATAGTCAGAAGTAAGAAGAGTTGGATAGGTTGCAATGGCTTTATCTTGGCAGCATATAAGTTAGTTAAAGTGTAAAAAAAATGCATACTATTTTCAACTCTTGGCATTCTTCCTCTCCATGGTAGTTGAGGAATAATAAAATCAATTTTGCTTCTTGGAATGACAAAATCAATTTTACTTTTGCATATGCTCGCACCAAGAAGCAAATAAAAAAAATATTATTGACGCAGGCAATTTTTTCCTCACATTTTTGCAATAACATTAGCCACAACATTTTGAGGGCAAGTTGGTCATCAGGAGGCTTTTGGTGCTGGCATGTTGTCATATCCGTCACAGAGGGGAGGTGAGTGTAATTTTTAATTTCAGATGATGTTTAAGTGCCATTGTCAGAAACATTGAGGGAGGTATCTGAAATTATCCCCACTTAAAAAACAGTAGTGTTGGACTTTGAAATATGATTTTACTTTTGTTTGATGTTCCTTCAAGTGAAGCTACTATTTCGCAACAAGTTTCTTTTCTTTTTCAACTACAATAAAAACCCTTCTGAGATCAAATTTTGTTAATTCTCTGACTCTCGTTGAAAAAGTTACTTTCTCTCTGTAAAGACTATAGAGAATCAATATGACAACCAAGTATAATTCATGGACATGTGAACCTTGATATTATTCCAATAAATGACCTTTTTCCTTGATCGTCTTGTCCTCGTAGATTCTCTATTAACCCAACTAAAAATTTCTAAAGTCAACAGCAGTTGCCTGTAAGCATTGGCAAGGTACAGAGAATCATGGATGTACTCAAAAGAGCATCCTGAAAGTCGTAGATGGCTGATACTAGGAAACGATGATACGTTCTTGCTGCCAACTTATTAATTATTATATAACGACAAAAATATGCATATGTAGTAAAAAATTAAAAATTTTTGTTTTCTCTAAGTTGATCACCCATAATTAATTCCATTCGACAAAGAAAGAGTTCACAAAGATTACGTCTAAATTGATGGAAATTTCCTGAGAAACTCAAGTTGGTGAAGATTATATCCTTTTTGAAAAAGCACCAAGTAACTTGCCTTTAATGGTAATCACACAAACTTTCCTCGCGGTATTCTTGAAAAATAGATATCCTTCTTATCTACAAATATAATTCTTATGCCCCCTTCTCCCCCAAAAATCCTTCGGCATAGTAGGTAAATGTAATCTCAAATTGATTGGAAAGTTGAACAAAGGACAATTAAAGCTAATGGTTGGAAGCACGGAGAGTAGACATTGCTTTCATGTGTGATTTCTATATTTGTGCAGGGTAAGCATCAAGCCATTGACAATTATGAACTGATTGAGGTAAAGGAAACTGTTTGGACACTATTTTCAATATTTTTGAAAGAACAGAACATGTGCTCTCAACCAACGATTTTCTTCCAATTTATTTTGCAAACACCATCAGTTACATCAGGATGTATACAAGAAACCTTAAATCACCAAATAATTACGAGTTCGATTATGTCCTAATTTGAGAATCTACATGACCACCAAAATTCAATTCTAACTGGCATCATAATTGAATTTTCAACAATATTTCACACTAGTTTGTCCACAAAATCGTGCATTGTTAAAACTAATGAAGAACCATTCGACAGGGTGGTCGAATTTTCTTCCCCTTGATAGTGGTGATTGAGTTGACAACTCATAAAAATACAAACTACACACACACACACACACACTGGGCACCAGTTAATTTTTAGTCTTTTGCTTCAATGACGAAACTATGAGAACCCAATATGTAGTTGTCTGATAGGAAGTTTAACACAACGAGGACACCAAAAGGGGAAAGCTGCGAAACAGTAATTTCATTTCAAACATCGAAGCTAAAACATATAGTCCATATGTGAATTTTTTGTTCTGCAGTACAAATATTAGTAGAAAAACAAAGTTGGATAAAGGAAAAGGCACGGAATGAATGAAAGGCCCGGACAGAAGAGGTGCTTCCCCTACACTTGAGATTAATTTTAGTAATCACTCTACCTTTTCATCAAAACAAATAGATACAACCACTTGCGAATGGCAGAATGTGATAAAGAGTGTATTTCCAACCCTTCTTATAAACTGCTTGCATTGCGGAGTCATCTCCAGCATGGCGACATAAGCCAAATAAAGACATCGTATCTACACGATCCACAAGGAAGTTTGAAAACATAATCCTGTATAAGGAAGTTAATAATGCAAAAACCCCCAATCCAAAAACATCTTTCCTTTTCATATGTTTCAAAAAACTGCAATCAAACAGGTTTCCATTGTCTTTAAAAAACTAAAACCATTTCATAGCAACAATCCCGACTCCTCATCAACTTTTCCGAAGTCAAGAACTGCCACTGAGGGAACCCCAAAATGAATTTGTCAGCCGCAAGCCAAGCAGGCCCATGGCCGCTTAAAATTGAGTTTCCCAGCTTCCAAGATTCACGGGACAGAACCAAAAGAAGAAAAGGTGACTGAACCACTTCCACCACATAAATGCAGGCTTCCAGATTCTACTCTTTTCCTGAAAAACACCCTTTCGAACAAGAAGCTTTCAAGACAACCATGTAAATCAAACTCACCAGTATCATATACCGTTCTTGTATAATCTGAGCCTGCTGCCTTTGTACCAAGGCCTCTTTCAAAATGCTTTACATAATTCGTGATGTTGTTTTGAGGTCCCGTGTTTTCTTTTGGTTTTTGAGCAAACGAAAACCGATAAGGTTCACTGCTTCCTCTGCTTTTGCTCCTTTTATCTACTTGGTCCACGGTGAGCGCATTGCTACTACTATGTGCAGTTAAATTAGAATCCTCACGGCTTTGCATCAGCTGACCATGCCCCCCCAGTGTCTGTTACAGAGAATAAGAATCAATCAAATATCTACTCGTATATAAGGTAACGATTTCAAGCTACCGCTGAAACCGGAAATTTGGATTACAGCAAGTGAAACAAGTGTATCTTCTAGCAAGCGTTACATGAGGAAACCTCTTCAAACAACATAACTGGCAACGAGTCACAACCAGAAAAAAAATGATCTTGGGAAAAAAAAAAAACAACAACAGGACATAGTCTGGATGAACAAATACCTGTTTTTCCTTCGAGAAACTATCATGTGCATGAAGAGGTAGATTGACGCTCAAACTTCCTTGAAGTACAGGCACAATGTCATGAACTGCAGTCGAGGATCCAGCAGAGATATGAGATGGATCTTCAGATGCAGAAAAATCTGAACTATCAAAGGTTGATATTGACACGCATTCATCGAAATATGCCATAGCTTCTTCTGCAAGACATTTTGATATCTTTTTCCTTTCAGTGCTTCTCTGTAATCAAAACATGCCAAGACCATCTCAAAAAATCAGAAACAAAGATGAATATAAACATATACAAAGAAGACCAAATTACAAGGAAATTGTTCCTTTTTTTGCCAGCAATTCTTTCCTGCCCTTTGTGATTAAGGTTATAGCTTCAAGAGTACCACAGCTCTTAGCTTTTGTGCCTGTAAATAACTAAATACTCCTAGCTAAAAAGGAATAAAATAAAGAAATAACGCAGATCTTCTACAAGCTTGGACATTATTGCAAAACAACTGACACATGCACCATCTCTTATTGGCAATCACCAAGACTTTCCAATTGGGATCCGTCGAGAATAAGGCCATTTTGTACGAGGCATCTGAGAAAAACTACATCTCAAGTCCTAGAAATAAGTACAATGAGCTGCATGTTAGCTAAAGAAGACTACGACTAGCACTTGTATAGAAGATAAAGTTGCTTGACCTTTAAGAGGCTACACAATTGTTCAGTTCAGTTCCTCAGGGAGGGAGAAGGATGCTCTAACATATTCTTAAGGTTGAAACCAACCAGTCACCTTGAAAAGAATCAGCATTATTAATGACCGAGATTACAGCAAAGCAAAACAACAAAAAAATTACACGTTGGACAAGAGGGATAGAACTGCAAAATTCAACCTGCATGCATCTACAAGACCTCATGCAGTTCACATGCTATTAAACCAACAGACTGCAACACATTTATTTTCCACTACTCCAAAGTCGATTTAATCTACAGTTCCTTAATACTTTTTGACAACTCTACGGTCAACCCTTATCATCAGTAAGTGCAAAGAACCACATAAAGGGACATCTATGTCTCCACGAAACAAAAATTTTTGAAGGAAAAAAGGAGGAATCTCTTATGTTTCCTTCCTCTCTTCTCTCTCCCTTTCTTTCATCGGGCATCTGTCCAGACAGCTCCAGGCTACCCACCTGACATGGTCTTCACCCCCAATCCCACAAAAGACACCAGCACTGCCTCCCAGAAAGCACACCAAAACCAGCAAGGTCCCCTGGCTAATGCCAGATGCTACAGGAATCTTGCCATTTCCTAGTTTAAATTATTATTCAATGCCAATGGTACATGTAAGGTACTAAGCTTTGAAGATGAATATTGGTACCAACATAAAAATTATTAATTAGATTACAGATTCTCTTGCCAATTTTTATTTTGTACCAGTCTGCAGATAAAATAGACGGATACAAAAGAAGAAAACTGGACTAGGAAGTGGTGAGCTGGGGTGTTAGCATTGCAGTTGACTTTGAGTGTGTAGCTGACACTTATTTACCAGTATCTGAATGCAAACCAAAGGCAAAACAATTATTACCTCAGTCCAAGACAAAGGAAAATAGATTCGTCTCAGAACATGGATATCCCAAAGTTCTTTCCAAAGGTAAAAGGCAACCAAAGACAAGGCATTGAGAAAGGGCACCTAAAAGAGGGGCTTTGGGTGAGTTGGCATGGCAGGTCCAAGGTGGCAAAAGACGGTGGTGGTGCAGAGACTAGATTTTACAGAAAGGTAGATGTGCGAAAAAAGAAGGGAAAGGACAAAGAAAAGGGAAAAGAAAAAAAAATAACAAAATGACTGTGCTGGACACAGTATGACCAAAAAAAAAAAGAATTTTCAGAGTTCCACAGACCGAAGGAAAGAGTTTTCTTCATATCAAGTGTTTATAACTAGGCACTACGACTACAACTTTAACAGTAGAAAGAAGTTGGATTCTCTGAATCACTGTTAATGGCTGAAACTGGTATAATAAACTATTAGTCAGGAGAGGCGTGATTTCCTGTCTCACACCACATAAAAATTCCATACGTTCAGAAAATGACAGGCAGAAAGTGAAAACATACTTTTCTTCCAGCACGGGATTTCTGAGGATTAGATGTTCTTGGATCAGGAAGTGTCTCCTTAAGTATTCTACTAAACTCCTGCCCACGGTGCTCTTCTACAGCCAGATCTGCTCTAAGTTTTCTTGCTCTTTCTTCAGACTGCACCATCAAATATATATGAGTTGGACAAAGTTATTCAGCTCATGATAATTTTCTCAAAAATGTGGAAGAAAGAGGGACTAAAATATATACTATCCAGAAAAAAAAAAAAGAGAACCATACCCCGTAATTACTAGACCTCATGATAGTTATACAAAAATCCACTACAAAGCTCAGAAAAGTCCAGAAAGGCCCTCTAAGTAAAGCGTCCATAGGTGCTACAAAATAAGGTTCCAATATTGATAAACTTGGATTCTTATCACCATATTACAAAAATCAAGATACAGTGACGAACAGTACAGCATTAAGATGCGAAATTCCAGATATAAGCTAAAAGCATTGCAAGATAATTCTTCATTTAGATAAGCTTCAAGCACTAGAAAAATTAACAGTGTCCTACTTCACCATGGCATTAACAAAGGTTAAAAAAAAAAAAAATCACCTCTTCAAGTTTTTGGGCATATTCTCTTCTGATGTCCAAGACCGATTCAACAGAACCAGAGTTGACACTGAGTGGAGGTATATCAGCAATGTCTGCAGTCACAATACCATTAACATTACCCCGTCGAATAGCCTGGAGTGAAAGGCATATAAGCAACTCTAGATCAATAAAGGTCCAACAACAAGAGCAAAGCAAATATACATATATTGGACAAAATGAGGAAAGAACATTCACCAAAAGGTGGATTTGTCCAAGCATTTACAAATTGAAAGTCTATTCTTCACTCAGGGGATAGTTTAAGCCCGTGCAATGTAATCAGAAATTCATATGGTAAAGTCCTAAATATCTCAAACTGAGTAGTATTTCATCCATGGAACAAAATTCACTATGAGCATGAATAAGCCATTTGGATTCTGTAGTCTGGTCCTACCTATTGCACTCACACTTCTTGCCTATTAGCTTCCAGAAGTCAACAAATCATTTTAGCTTTATAATCAGATGGTAAACCCAAGGTTTTGGTCATGAAAATACAGCTCTAGAAAGGACTAATGGTGTTTAGGTTCACTTAAAAGCATTAATCGAAGACACAAGTAAAATGGTCTGCTAAACTAGATTCCATACACTATCTGGACCAAATAAAAAGAGTAGAAAAGATTTTAGAGCACTGTGAGGTCACAGGAAAATATGCATAAGAACCAAATCAGATAGGAGAAGGTACCTCACAACTAGACAAGAAGCATTTTGAAGTATTATTGAATCCTGAGTAACAACTTGCAACTCAAGGAATGGAAGCTAATTGTCTAAACAGTATAACCGAATATAACCCAATGTATTATATAGACAAGCTGCAATCCTCACATAAGGTTGAGATTAGCCAAAAATTGGAAGCAGTAAGGACCTAGAAAGATGGAAATTGTGAGGCAGAATAGTTCTCGCACATTGAGATTAAAAATAATTTGGAATGACCAGTATGTGAAAGCTATACAGCTTAAACATATATCTTCACAAATAAGAATAAGAGCCAAATTCAAATGCACCCTTTGTGGGGCAGCTCATTTAAGGCATGAGAATTGCAAGAGAAAGAAAAGGGAGATAGGAGGGAGAAGAGAGGAAAGAAAAGTTGTTGGATATTGTCAAATACATGAGGATCACTTCTGTAATATAAAAGGGATAATTTCAGTCATTATGATTAATGGGGGGACAAAGAGCTACAACCATTACAAATCGTGAGCCCTTAACATTTACAATCAACATGAAGAGAAGAATAAAGAAGCTGACAAGTTACTAACTGTGAGAATAAATTGTAATTCACTAACACCACCATGAGAAAAAGAAAATGGGAAAACAGACAATGCTATCGCTCCATGGTTTGGAAAGATAAAATTATCTCCATCCCTAACATTCAAAATCAACCAAAAATGAAGTCAAAACCAAGTTCTATGCTGAGTCACAGAAAGACACTCAATTTGTTTGAAGGCTGTATTCTATTTATTTATTTATTTATTCACAGATACAAGAGAAAAGCATAAAATTAAAACATGGACCTCTTATTCAATTTAACGTGTCTAACTGGAAAGAAATGAACTTGTTACATTACAAAGATGAATAAATCAAGGGAACAAGGAGAAGTAGGTGAAGTGCCTAAAAACAACTCCTACGATTCCAAGGGAACAGCCCTCACATAATTTATGTCACAGAACCGGAAAAACATTAAAACAACCAAAATTTTTTTTTTTAAATTAAAAGAAAAAATAAAAAACCTGATCAAGCAGTATCTGTATTCATGACATAAGCAGATGAGATGTTAAAAATAAATCATAATCCTACTAAATAAAAACTGAACCGAGAATTAGATCATATGGATCATCGTTAAACCTCTTACACACGTTATTACACTACATCAAAAGTAATTACACACAGTTCTCACTCAAATTCAGTTTGACTACTACTGACACTTCTACGTAGGAATAAAAAATGTAAACATTTGACAAATGCCATAGAATGGAAAGACAAGAACATGGCTGTTCAGAAAATTCCTGAAAATAACAGATTTCAGGAGTTCTATCTGTTTCTTCACTTAGTTAGTATAGCTCAGTACAACCACCCCCCCCCCCTCCCTTTTTCTTCTTTTCCTCTCTGCGCAACAAAAGTTACCTGTGGCACTGATCACCTACAAACAAGGGATTGCTGGCAGCAAGATGCATACCTACACTTCAAAAATAGTGTGTTCACTGTCCAAATCTTGCCGGCTGAGCCAACCCTTAATGGCAATGTAGATTTTATTCTGACTTTTTCACTACCAGATTTTTGCTGTATTAGAGTTTTAGCTTCAAAGACAGGTAAATAATTTCAGATTATGCTGAAATATGATATTGCTGAGAAGTGAGGTCTTTGTATCAGGATTTTATAATTTCTGAATTAGGTTTCTGATGGTGTCAAGTATTTAAGTGTACAATTTATTGGCTAGTTCTCAAGAGATCTTGGACTCCAAGACACTTGTCAACTTGCTTACTCACACCCTCGGCCTCTTTCTCCCTCCCTCCCTCCCTCCCTCCCTCCTTCTCTGTGTGTGTGTTTTTGTTTGTGTTTGTATGCAGATTTCAAATCATAAAAATTTGTAGATCCTGATTTCAAATAAGACACCAAAATTGCAAGGATAGCATCGGATTCTGTTGTGTATCGGAACTTCATCTACACTACAGTGATTCCAAATCCATGTGCTTGCTATCATCCCAGTTTGTCCCCACTTTGCTTATATATTATTGGGATGAAGTGAAATTATTTTAGTTTAACAGATTGTGTTGTGCTTTCTCTGAGCATTGAAAGCTTCCTTGGTCAATTAATGCTCAGGATATCATGGTGGAATTCCTAAAACTTCTTTTGCCTCCCTCCTAACCCCTATTGTTTCCCTCTCCAGCTCAACCCTCAAAACTTTCTCCTCCTTATTTTCCTCTTTCTTTATCTCTTTCTCCTCTTAAAATTCTAATTCTGCTACATCCTACAATGATTGCTAAAAGTTTTCTAGACATACGACCCAGAGGCAGATCTTACCTCCACAGGCATATTAGTGTTGCATCACAAAGCAACAACTAAAGGTGTTAATAAATCGGGCTGCACATAGAGAAAGCTCATTCTAGCTCGTTTATGTTGAAAAACGGCTCATTAAATTTGGTACGCGAGTCAATTTGGCACCCAGTGCCAAGCTCTTTAGTTAAATGATCCAGACTCAAAAAGCCTGTCAACCATCAAACATGCTTGTCACAAAGCATGTAATGTATAAAAGCACTACATAGCTATGGATTGAACATATATTCTCTCAGATTCTAACATCCTCTTCCTCCCAAGACCTTTTCTTGTACTCTACTTCCCAACAACCCCAAAAAGCAATGCCAAAAAAATATTTCCTTTCCATATACCATCAGCCATTACAAAAAGTTAAAAGCAGACTAAGAAAGAAGCAGACAAAGACACAACCCCCACCCCATCACCGTTGTTCTCTCTATATGTCTCTTGTCAAATATATGCTTCCAATCTCTTCATCAGTCTCTGCTCTTGTTACTACATCCCTATTACCTTCAACCTAGAGATGGATCTATGTGTGTGTAATCTGTCCATGGCTCTATACAGTGTGCTCCTAACATCTTGGGTTCATCCGTCTTAAGTTCTGATTAGCAGATCCATCTACCCTTTTCAGATCTCTGTGCATGCAGTACTTGTGAACCTGAAAGGAGAGAAACTCGTGCTAATTGTGTGAAGATTGAGTAATTTTAGTAATCTTTTGCACACTTTAGATTTTAGATTTGGTACAAAATTGGTTTTTCTCAAGCACATTCAATCGGATTGAGCTTCTCAAATATATATTAATCAAGATTGAACTGATTTTCCATCATCAAAAAATAATGGGTAAAAAACAAAAAACCCCTTGTGGTAAACCTATTATACAAATAAGCCCCCTATGGTTTCAAAATATACAACACGGTACCTCATGGTTTGAACTAAATTGTAAACCTGACTGAAATGGGTAAAATTAACAGGCACTACTGAAATGACCAAAATGCCCTTATATAACTAACCAACAGCAATTGAACAGAATCATTTGTTTCGTTCAAACCCTACGAAGAGACAGAGAGAGAGAGAGCAGAATATCTGTAGAGAGAGAGAGAGTGAGAGAGCAGCCAACAGATTCTTTTTGGTGAGGACCCACTGATATTGTTAGCAAAAGCTGTTATTGTTGGCAACAGATTGTTATGGCGTCCGCTGATATTGCAGTTCAGACGCGACCAGTTATGGCGGGTGCTGCTTCAACGGAAAATGTTCATATATCGTCCTTGAAGGATGGTGGGAAAAGTTCTTCGGCACCGGTATCTGAGGTTCAATCAGTCTCGAAGGATGGGCTGCGGGTTTCTCTGCAACACCATGTGCAGTCTAGTCAGCTTGTTGAGGGCAGCTTCACGGATCCTGAGTCTGATGAGGACCCGGTACATACTTTCAATTCCTTTGGGGTTCTTGAAAATATTCAGGATGGTATGGATGGACAGCTGCCTAAGGTGTCTCTGTCTCGGTCTCCTCCCGCTACATTATCTCCGAGAAAGACAAAGTCTATTCGTCATTCACGAAGGAACTCAGCGGGCAATCTAAAGGAGTGTGATACTACATTGCAGCATGGGTTTTTTACCTAAGCCAAGATTGTGTAGTAGCTGCTCGGTGGTTCACTTCATCCCTGAAGAAGCTTTACCTTCCTCTTCAATTGGGTGGTAATTTGATTTCTCCCAAGGGCTAGTTGGATTTCTCTCAATCAAGAAGCAAATTGAATTTCTTGACACAAACATCATTGGGAGTTTTATTGGGGGCTAAGGGGTAGAATAGGAATATTTGCTAAAAATTAAGTATAAAGAATTTGTTTTTAGCTTCCAGTATATCAGTCCCGTTAATTTTACCGATTTCCGTCACGTGTACAATTTAGTTCAAAGCATGAGGGACTGTGTTGTATATTTTGAAACCATAGGGGGCTTATTTGTATATTAGGTTTACCACAGGGGTTTTTTTGTTTTTTACCCAAAAATAATCGACCAAGATTGAGCTTAAACCATTTAATCAT
Organism: Coffea eugenioides; assembly: GCF_003713205.1. NCBI lineage: Eukaryota > Viridiplantae > Streptophyta > Magnoliopsida > Gentianales > Rubiaceae > Coffea > Coffea eugenioides. The sequence goes on from NC_040036.1 coordinate 59,142,896, forward strand.
TGAGCCAAGTTAAACTTGAGGTACTCATCTCATTAAAAGCTCTAATTACATGTTAAAGAACACTCGTGTTAAAGAAAATATATCCCAAAAGAAATTTCAATTGAACATAAGATCGTTACTTACTAAAACTTAATTGATCCATGCAACATCAAAATCTTTTGACCTTTTGATGCAATGAACATAACATAAGCTCTTTATCCCAAGAACTAGGGAATGGCAAGATACCCCAACTAAAACTGCTTCCTACTTCATATCAAACAGGCAATAAGAAGCATCGAGACATGTCTTAAGAAATTTGCAAGTATGTTTGACGTGAATCATGTGTAAAGTACTACTAAAAGTTTCACAGCATGATCAGAGATTTTCAATTGAGAGAGACAGGAAAGACAGAGAGAGGATGATGTGAGCAGCAAAGATGAAGAGCATTATCAAATGTCATCCTGGAAGAGAGTCCTAAATTCAAGTAAAGATCAATAATGTCTACCATGTGGTGCCACAGAAATAGTTACCATAAAAGCAGTTACCAGTAAATAGTGTTTTATAGAAGCCTAGAAACTATTTCCATTTAAATTGGAAGCTCAGATTTGAGGAGATAATTACTTGTTTACGGATAAATGGCGCTGATGTCCCTTACAATATTATGGATACCTCTCTTGTTTTTCAAATCAGAGTTACCTCCTTTACTAACTTTCAGGTTTCTTGTGATGTACAGTCAACATAGAGTATTCCATTGACTGCTTCTAATACTCTACCAGTGACAGGCATACCTTTTAATAATATCAAATATTCAGAAATGACTATGTAAAATGACAATAAGCTTTAAGGCAGTTACTTTGTTTCAAAAACCAGAGAGGTTTCTCCAATAATGAACAAATCTATGGGCAGGTCAGTATGATCCACCCATTAATTATCGTACAAAGTTAGCAATCTAAATTACAATGTTAATCTAACTGTGATGACCATTTTGTAAGCTACATCTTGTTTCATACCCAAAAGAACTGGTCAATATCAAAGGTCAAAAATCACTATGTATGAAATCCCATTCATCATCTGTTGTAGCCTCAAGATAGTCATAACCATATCGTCAAGGAGGCTTAGGTTAAACTACAGGAAAAGCATTAAAGACACTCCTATTAAACTATCTCCATACTCAAAATGGCCAATCAATAAAAGGACAGGAGGACTAAACAAAAGTAGAAGAGAACTTACACTTTCAATGTCATTTTGCATATTTGAGATAGCACGTCTCACTTCTGATCGGACAGTTTCATATATTCCACTAGCATCAGCAGCATCACCTCCCCATTTGTCACCCTAAAATGATTGAAAATGACCAAAACCCATTAATCAGGAAGTTTCAAGACAATACAGTAGTTAAAGGTTTAACATTGAAAGGAGCTCAGATGAAAACTAGTAATCGGTGACCACTGCTAGTTTAACATATTTTTGGCCTTCACTTCTGGCATACTCATGCAAAATATGTTGAAGGAAACCCACCTTCATTTGTTCGCAAACAGCAATAATGGTTTTCTCTTCAGTTTCTGATAGGGAACATGTTGAAATCCCATCTTCCCAGTTTGAAAATTGAAAACTGCACTGAAAACAAGCACATCTATCAGAAGAACTGCAACTAAATGACGTTAAATAGATAAAATTCCATTGATCACCAAAATTTAACTCACAACGGAATCCTCTTCAGAACACTCAGTTGCTTGGCCATGGTTGCTTGGCATTGGTGAACTCTTGATCCATCCCTGCCTATCAGCTCCATTTTTTACTGTATTCCCACTTCTCAAATTGTTAGCAACTTGCTTAAAGTTAAAATCTTGTTGAGCATTATTCAATCTTACCAATTCTTGCTCCTTATCACTCTGTATAAAACAACAATAACTGATCATTAGTTTTGACGAATACCATTAGAAATGCTCTGATACGTATACATTAAAATATCACAAACAGTGTAATTTAATAGCTGATATCCCTTAACGACATAAAGAGCACAAGAATTAACAGCTAACAGGGGCAATAAAGTGATTTAGTACAATGGCGAATTCCCTTTTTAGGTGCAGAAGCAAACACTATATATAATTCACTACATCAAGACAAACTTTGCCCTTTTGTGACAGTACATGTGCTAACTGTGGATATGAAACTGTTATCAAGAAAAATATCTCAACAATTTCATATTTATTTAAGTTGATAACTGGGATAACTGTTTCATGGAACCACTGAGCCAAACTAAGTCTCTCTTTGGGCTATAGGTCGGGGGGTCGAACCCCACCTGCAATGAAAAAAATCCAAAAGAGGTGTCAAAGCACTCCTGTGGTCTAGTCAGATCCTTATACCTACTAGCCCCTTGTACATAGCCTCTTTAGGCTCTCCTCCTTATAGATTAGGATAGATTAGGTTATAGAAATGTTATCGTTGCCGTAAAAAAAAAAGGATAACTGTTTCACGGGGATGCACTTATCTCTTTACTTTAAATTATATCAGCACCTTCATCTTCCTATAGATACGTATATCCTTGTATGTATGTATGTACTAAACAATTTCAGAAAAGAATTGCGGATGCAATTGATAACCTCATGTGTACCAAAACCATCCATTCAGTCCTCAATAGTTCAGTCCTCTCTCTCCATTTAAAAAATTCCAGACTTACCACATTTGACAAAACCCAAAGGATGCACTATAGGCAGAGACCAAAAGTTACTCCATTCTTTTGGAAAAGTTCAGGCTTGGAAGAAAACCCTTCACTGCCTCCATCAACCAAACAGTAGATGTGTACAAGTTTTTTCAAAGGGTTTTAAGCCTTTAGAGCCTCAAACCCTTAAGTGCCTAATGTTATCTTTTGATCATTCACACCCTTGACAAAATATCAATGCTTACAGTGTACAAATTGTTAGAAAAAAGCCAAATCAGGCCTTCAATTAACAAAGGGATTTTAACACTTTATATTGTCACAGGTTTGGTACCCTAAATAACCCAGCTTTTTGGCTTGAATTTCGTCGGTTTGTTGTTAATTTCTTAATCAAAGGTTCTGAGCTTTGTCTTCTATCATCATGAGGAACATTCTAACACAAAATGTGTGCTCTGCCCATCAATCTCAACAAAGATTTTAGGCATTTACTACATTACAGTAGTTAGCCAATTTAAATCAAGTTTTACCCATCCAATCGAATGCTTCTTTGGAGAAACCTGAGGAACCAAATCCGGTATTTTTTTCCCGGGTGTCCAAACATCAAAGGCCAAAAGGGCAATTATGCCCTTACTCAATACTACATCAGCAAATTTAAAAAAAAAAAACAATATAATGTAGCCTATAACAAGATAAAACTTCTGCAGATCACATTAACAGTTACATAAATCTCAATTATCTTTATCACAATTGTATAATATCTTAAGGGAAATCATTCAAAACGCTCCACATATTTTGCAAAATAACTTTTTTTATCTTTCACTTTTGAAAGTGTAATTATGTCCCTTATAAATTCACATTGGTCAAATTTGATCCCTATCTAGGTTACCAACTAATTTTTTTACCAGAATCCACTATGTGTCTTGCATGTGATCATTTTTAAGGGACAAAATTGTCAAATCACATTTCACATAATCCAATCTATAGTCCCTCACAATTCACAAAATATATTTTTTCGTCCTCCACATTACACAAAATATATTTTTTCGTCCCTCATTGATCACATGTACTAATAGTATTTTCTTTTTTTGAAAACCCATGTATATGTCTATTTGATTTCACCTGACCACTATATCTATTACATGCTATTCATAGTGTTCAGGTAAAATCAAATAGACATATATATGAATTTTCAAAAAAAGAGAAAACTATTCGTACACGTGATCAATGAGGGATGAAAAAATTTATTTTGTGAAATGTGGAGAATGGAAAAATTCATTTTGTGAAACATAAAGACAAAAAAGTTCATTTTGTGAAATGTGAAGGACTATGGATCGGATTATATGAAATATGATTTGACAATTTTGCCCCTCAAAAATAATTGTAGAATAGGGACCAAATTTTTTTCCAGCCAATTTCCCATATCGTGGTATAGGGACAATTTTACCCCTAAAAATAATCGTGGTATAGGTCAATTTTACCCCTCAAAAATATATATGGATTCCAGCAAAAAATTAGTAGAAATTTAGATAGGGACCAAATTTGATCGATCTGAATTGGTAAGGAATGTAAAACTAAACTTTTAAAAGTGAGACGAAAAAAGTTATTTTGCAAAATGTGAGGAAAGTTTTGAATCATTTTCCCATATCTCCTGGCCCCAAAATTTCAGAACATTATGCTTTCCAAAATCAAGAAAATGCGATCTAAACTAAAATTCTGCTACATCTTACCAATAAAAATTTTGCAAAAAGAAAGGAGCAAATTCTAGTGCAAAATGTACAAAATCAATTAAATTACCAACTAGAAAGATAATAAAACCGAGAATATTGAAAACAAGACCAAAGAAACTTAAAAAAAGAAAAATGTTGACCTCATAGGATCCATAGCGTCCTCTAGAGACGGACCTTCCACGAACTCTAGACAAGCTACGCCCAATTCCATTACTCTTCAGCCCAGCAGAAGAATTCCTCGTAACTGATCGTCCCCTCTCAGCAGCAGTTGTACCCGTCGCCTCAACAACCCTTCTCTGTTTTTCATCTTTTTCTTGATCATCAGCAGTAGAAATAGTACTATTAGCCGCCCAGAAAAGTGGGTTCTCTCTTTTGTTGGAAAATTCAGAAGAAATGTCGTTCAGGGACTGTTTGGCTCTGGAAACTGCGCTGACGCTTTGAGATCGTTGCCTTCTGATGGTGGGGTTTTGGGAATGGTGGGAATTCTGAGCGTTGGTGCAATTGGAATTTAGACTTCCCCCTCGTTTGGAGGTGGATTTGAAGGCTGCAGAGGCCATCTCTGCTGTTTCTTTTTCACTGGAATACTAAAACTTTGTTCACGGGAATATCGAGAGAGACAGGAAGGATAAAAGAAAAAACGGGTAATTTCAGAAACCTCCTCTAGGTTTCTGACAATTTCACTAGGCTCTCTGAAGTCTAAACAATTATACAAACTTCCCCTAAAGTTAAGGTTTTGATAATAAAATTAGTCCAATTAGAAAAAGTAACATTAAAAAATACTTTAATGAGAGAGATGAAACTTTTATTTCATAAATACTCCTTATGCATGTATATAAGTTGTATTAATAAAAGAATAAAAATAATTAAAAATTAAAAACAATTAATACATAAATTTTATCACTCAAAAAGTTCACATTTAATAAATTAGACAGCATAAATAAGTAACAAAACTACACTAATAATCATAAGATTCAACAAAATAGACTAGTCATTTCTTTTGATATGATGTTTGCTATGATTCTTGTGATTTTGAATAGAAAAAATTTTCTAATTTTGCTTTTCTTTTCCTTCCATTCTCCTTTATTAATATCTAATAATTAAATAATTAGAGCACTAATTAACTATTAGGAACTAATTAACGAAAATAACTACTGAAATTTCTTTAATGATGAGCGATGACATGTATTTACAAAATAACATCAATTGATATAACTAATGGAGAAATGAAGGAAAAGAAAAGCAAAATTTGAAAATTTTTCTATTCAAAATCACAAGAATCATAGCAAATATCATTCTAAAAGAGATAACTAGTTTATTTTGATGAATCTTGTGATCATTAGTATAGTTTTATTACTTATTTATGCTGCCTAATTTAATAAATGTAAACTTTTTGAGTGGTAAAATATGTGTGTTAATTATTTTTAACTTTTTATTATTTTTATTCTTTTATTAATACAACTTATGTATATGCATAAGGGGTATTTATAGAATCAAAGTTTTATCTCTCTCCTTAAAGTACTTTTTAATGTTACTCTTTTTTAATTTGACTAATTTGGTATCAAAACCTTAACTTCAGAAGAGATTTGTGTAATTTTATAAACTTTTAAGGGAGACTAATGAATTTATTAAAAACTTCAAGGAAGGTTTTTGAAATTATCCCAAAAATAAAGCACTAAAAGAAGTGGAGAGTGACTAAGACAAGGAAATGAGGAAGAAGGTCAAAAGATTTGTCTTAGATTCCTAATACTATCACTTTTTTTGATTTATTTGGGTAAATCCTCCAAAATGTACTTCACACTTTGCCAATAAAATTTTTTTTGTCATTAACTTTTAGCATATTAACTTTGCGTCTCTTTCAAATTCAAATTAACAAAATTTGGTCTAACTTATATTTTGAACTACATTTTAGTTTGAAATCACCACGTGACTCACATGTAATCATCTTTTATGTACAAAAAGATCAGATCCTATCTTTTTTATGATAAAAATTATTATGGATTGGGTTCGATCCCACTGTTTTTTTTTTAAAATAATACAGTTTAGATCAGATTTTATTTTTTTAGGCATAAAAATGAATATGGATCCGATAATTTGTTTAACTACAAATGGGATTTAATCTTTTTGTCCCCAAAAAATTGATCATGTGTGCGTAATATAATGGATTCAAGTTAAAAAGTGATCGAAAACCTAAGTTGGGACCAAATTTTATCGATTAAATTTTGTAAGGGACATAACATTATCATTTCAAAATTGAATGATGATTATATTCATTTGGTAAAATATGATGGATGTTTTGAACAATTTTCCCTTCATTTGACTCTTGGCTAGCCATTTTAGTTCTAGCTGATTTTGATTGATATTAGTGCTTTAGAAGGCGACTTTTATAAAAGTGGAGAAGAATGGCTAGTTCGATAAATTGAACTTGGTCCAACAAGAAAATCGGCAAAGGGATCGAGTCAATGAATTACTGATTCAACCAGTGCATTACAGTTGAGCTGATGAGTCACTAAAATAATATCTATGCACACAAAATAGCAACTTTAGTATACATTAATAGAATGTATACTAAATATTGTACTTGAAAAGATATATAATGAACATTTAAACATTAACAAAGGACTTAATTTCATTTTATTGTACTTATACACAAATAAATTATGTAGTCAAATATAAAACAAAATTATTTCACTTATTTTTATTGAAATAGCATCAGTTCCGTTTGGATTAGTTGTTTTTGGGATTTTTTTGAAATATTTTATTGTAATAATGTATATAAAAAATTTTTACTATAGATGTTTTTGGTATTTTTTGGAGATATTTTTGGGATATATTTTGGGGCATTTTTAAAGTTTAAAAATTTTTAGGGTGTTTTAAAAATTAACACTATCACCCATCACCACTAGGCATGTCAATGGGTAAGATATGGTTTGAATCCCTTTGATCCGGCTAATTTCTCAGAATATACATATAAAAAAAAAATCTGCCAAATGAAGCTCTGACTAGAGGTATTTCTCAAACTATATCAGCACGGCAGCAAAACAAAATTTTCAAATTGGTCAGGAACTAATTTTTTTTTAAAAAAAGTCAGCTGCTGCCGTGCCGACTGTGCACGGCAGCAGCTGCCAAATTTGTTTTTTTTTTAAAATACCTGTCCCCTACCGTGCACAGTCAGCACAGCAGGGGACAGGCGGAAAAATGCTGTGGCTTTTTGACAAAGGCGGTCAAAAATAGAAGTTGGACTACTTGTGGCTTTTTGCAGCCCAAATTCCGACAGGTTTTATCGGATTGTAAATATTTTAACCCACGATCAATTGTCATGACAAGTGACGAGAACAATAAAAAAGAAAAAAAGTAATAATCTGCAAATGTAGTTAAAAAAAATATAGAAGGAAGATTCTTGGAAGATGCAAAAATGTTGTTTCGAAAAAAATAATGATCCGACAATTAGGGCGTATTATTACGTACGCCAAGCCAAAGTAATTATAATAATTAATTCCTGCTTATCGGAATACATGAATCCTTCTTTAATTAACAACTATTATGCATTTAATAATGGTTTAATAATAATACAAAATTTAATTAAAAAATGTTACGATATTTACAATACAAAAGGCATCTTGTCAATGAATAATGAGGTTAGTTTAATGTATTTATTTTAAAAATTAATGAAATGGAGTATATTTAGGATTATGGTTAAAATCTAATTTACTCAGGTTATTTTGAAAATTAAAGTAATGAAATTTATTTAGGATGGCTTTAAAATTTTAGTTTACTAAGATTATTATAAAAATTATATAACCGACTATTTCAAAGATTATAGATAAATGAATAAAGATGTACTTAATTTACTCGTTACTTGTGATAATGATTACCAGTTATATTTTGTAATTATGTTTAAATATTTTACGGTAACCAAGCATGTAAATATATATGTTCATTAAAAAGTTTATAACACATTGTCACTTACATGTAAATTAGGCTTACTATGTCAAGCGATAACTGTATGGTACTGCAACTATATTGGGGAGGAAAAATTGTATACGCTGGAGACTCAATTTTTTACGACCCACCTATGCCCAAAAAAGTTCTCTTCCTAACAAAAATGGTGGGATACGATGAATTATTAGACAGAGTATACAATATCATGGGTTTAGATCGGAATAGGTAAATGATAAATTTGATATTTCGAAATAGCCCCCAAACTGGTATTTTTGGTGCGATGCCTTTGGTTGATGATAATAGAGTGGCTGGTATGTATTACCTAAAATCTGGTAGTTGACAACCCACTAAAATTTATGTTGAAGTGGAGGACATATCGAATTATTGTGGTAATGATAGTCAAACCTTTGAAATTGGAAGTGGGATTGAGGTCGAACCACCTTGCTATTTATTCGACACTTCGAATCTCCACTATAGTCAGCTTACTCAATTAGAGACGGTCGATGATCTCCCGTCCCGAACAGGATGACGAAAAGGCAATATGCGCTGCAGAGAAATTGACCATCTAACTACCAGTAGTCGGCCAATTATGCATAAGTCAACACTTAGGGCTCATGCTGCGGACATCCCGACTTCCTCAATGTTAGACCCTCTTCCGTATACTAATGTTGATTTAGTTGATATCGAAATTGGTTCCGAACTAGAACCGGATGATGATGATTCTGGTAGTGACGACGACCAAGATGATGTCTATCCTATTCATTCCATCCAAGCACGGGATCAGATGACATTTACCGAACCCTGTTTAGGAAGTGAAGGTCCCAGTTTGCGATATGAAGCAGGAGTTGATGCTGTAGTGCAGTTTGACCCTCTCGATACTCGAGAGGCCAAAAAGCTAAAGTTCTGGAGTGAGCGCACGAAAGAATTGGAGTTGGGCCAACTGTTTGAGACGAAAGAGCATGTAAAGCGAGCAGTTAAATTGTGGTCCATAAAGAAGAACAGGGAGTTCAAAGTTCGGGCTAGCACACCTATAACTTGGTTCGTGCGCTGTAGAGCCCGAAACTCCACACCTCCATGCAATTGGCAACTTCGTGCAACTCTCCGTGCCTCTCACAAAATGTGAATGATCGTGTCACTTGTACCCGGGCATACATGTGTTCGTGTGTGCAATACCAATGACCATCGGGGGTTGAGTGTCGATGTAATTGCCCAACACATTATTCCCCACATTATCAATGGTCCGCTATACAAAGTAAAGGAAATTCAGACTTCTATGAAAAAGGAATTTCACGTCAATGTGATGTACAAAAAAGCTTGATACACCAGACGCCGGGCAATTAACATTGTTTATGGTGATTGGCCGACATTTATTTCACAACTCCCAACATACGTACAAGAACTCCAATTGTCCAACCCTGGGACAGTTGTAGTTTGGAACCATCATCCATTGAGTACAGCATCACAGACGATTTTTAACTATGTATTTTGAGCATTTGCTCCTGCTATCCAAGCATTCCGTCACCTGAAACCAGTCATTTGTGTGGACGGTACATTCTTAAAGGGGCCATATCGGGGAAAATTGCTAGTAGCTGTTGGGTTTGATGCCTGTAACCATATTTTCCCTCTAGCATTTGCACTAGTTGATGAGGAGAACAATCGAAGTTGGAGTTGGTTCATGAGACTATTGCGCATACACATATGTGGAGATGTACAAAATGTATGCATAATTTCAAATCGACACCACAGGATCATTCACGCCATGTGGTGGCTAGAGGAGTGGAAAAAGCCATTGGGGGTCCATCGATTCTGCCAGGTTCATGTTCGCAGTAATTTCACTCAGAAATTTAGGAATGAAAGGTAATTTTTGTACGTGTCAAATATAGTCACCCATAAGAATAGTGTGACGCCCCCACTTTTTCCTAGGACGAACTCAAGGGTATCAGCGGAACGCCTGCCTAGCTCTCGCCCGAACTCGATACGAATCCAATTTAAATTTAAGGATAAACAACCAATAATAAAAGTCGAAATAAAGAAAAGTCGCTTCTTTAATTAAACATTTAAATCTTACATCATAAGTTACCAAAAGTACATTAACATTCCCCAAAATACAACCACCATAAGTCAACTAATCAATTACATTCAAAATTCTACTCAAACGGTAATCAAGTCGGCTTCTCCAAAATCTTTCCATTCCGAGCTCTTGTTAAGGAAAACAAACTAATGGGGTGAGTTAACGCTCAGTGAAACCAAGAAAACATGCAAACATATAGTTCGCGTAATAATAACACTTGTACAAGAATTAAAACTATAAAGTTCAAGTAATTCATAATTAACAATAAAACATAATCAATAAAGATACGGGAGCTCTCAGGAGCTAGATTCCATATGCTTTGCCGAGACTCAATCCAATAGCTCCACGTGATGACACTCCGTCAACCGGGTAGGTATTTAGTCCGCAGAACTCCACTTACTTCACAATCCTTTGCTCCGGGCCCACACTTCAATTTTAAAAGACGATACTACTCGAGTATGCTAAGCGAGATCTCTCAAATAGATCAAACTTATGATTTTCTCATGACTCACTAATCTTCTCGACCAATCCCATGCCGGCTCAAGTCGCAAGGTCGGCCGATGAGTTTGGGCGTCCCCCACGATTATGAGTATAAATCGATGCGATTCACTCCAATCGACATCGATTCGAACACAATTATAATTTACAATTGCAACAATTCACTTAATTCACTTAACAATTCACTTCACACAATTCAATTATAATTCACTTAAAAGAGAACGAGTGCGATAAAGTACACATTCGACTCGACAATTCTAAATCATTTAATCAACAAGAAGCAATTCAAGTAATTGGCAACGATTCATGCACTTGACACTCACCAATTCAAAATAAATGAGTAAGTGCAAATAAGGTCTTTAGTTGTCCGTTCTGAGATTTTCTTCAAGATCCTCTTGAGCGTATGAAGGAATAACGATTAGCAATCACTCAATACATTCACGACCACTTATTAATCAAGGGGAAAAGTACACTTCCTTAAAAATTAAGATAATGTCTTAAAAGAGAACGTTAATCCATCAAAAATTGAGATTCAAAAGTGAGGATTTAAAGTCACAAGAGAGACTTGCTTCCTCCATGAAATCGAGTTTAAAACGGTTTATCAATATCGAAAGAAAGTGACAAGTTCTTAAAACTCATTTCCTAAGAAATCAAGAAATTTCAGCTTTACACGATAAACTTGAAAAAATCAGATCTTGAGTTTGGTACGGCCAAAAATGGAAAACTTTATTCCGTTGGAAACCAAATTAAAAGTACTAAAACTTCCTAGAAGATACTTTTCCAAGATTTCAATCAGAAAGTATTCAAATTTCAACTCAAAGTTGCAGATTCAAGAAGACAGAACAGAACCAATCTTGGTTTTTCAGCAATGTTTGGAAATTCAAAAAAATTCACAAAAAGTGAATCAGCCTCTGAAATTTATAACACAATAAGAGTTTCAAACTAGTTTCAAACACAATAAGCGGAACTAAATTCGGAGTTTTGAGCAATAAGATATAACAGTTTGAAGTTGGTTGATTTTCGCGACCTGATCAGTGGATTTCTAGTTTTGAAGAGCAATCTTTGGGGCATTATTTGGGTATTGAAATTACGCGAAATTTGGTACACTTAAACTTCCATATGCGGACTACCTCTCTATCAAAATTTAGGCAAAAACTCACATGGAAAAGCAGTTAACGAAATGACCAAAATTTGTGAAATTTCTCAATGCTAATCTGCCAACCCTATCTCTCTTTCTTTTTCAAAAGTTTTGTCCAACGAAATCAGCCCCAATTTGCTCCATTTTTGAAACCAAGATTCCAAAAATATTTAATGAGCAATTGATGGCTAAATGACACTAAAATTTTTGACATATAACATTCCAAAACAGACTTGACCACTTGGTTAGCAGGGAAGGGAAAAATTTTCTAGTTTTCAGCTTTGTTGCAGTTTCGAAATCAAACCATATATAACTCTATGCAAATTCAAATTGAGAATGGTTTATGGCGTTAGAAACTAGGTTCAAAATGCTACAATTCATCAGAAGTCATCGATTTGAAAATATTTTCACAAGTGGAACAAAATCGAGTCACAAGATGCAGCTTCCCAGTTTCAATCGGACAAATAGGCAAAGCAGGACAGTCCACTTTGCCGACTCACCACGGTTTGCTCAAAATGAACTTGCAGGGGATTCTTATACCGTTTGAAAGCTCTGAATGTCTAGTTTTGAATACCGTAAATGGCACTCAATTTTGACGTTTTCACAAAGAGTTATGTTCAGACAAAAAACCACTGTCCGGTTACCCTGCTAGCGAATTTCCAGATTTCAAACTTTACCAAAACTCAAGTTTTATGCAGCCATTCGACATGATTTTTGAAAGACACTTTCTACATACATATTAAAATATCTATCCATCAATTTAACAGCCAACCAAGCATCAAAATTTTGAATTAAAACCAGAACAACATGAACAGAATTTCGGCCAGCTTTCTTTTCACAAGTTTTTCCAACTTTCTCTCCACTTTCTAACCATAATCATCTCATCCATCACATAAACAACAATAATCAAATAATATAGCCTCAAGTCAGCTACCTAAAGGCCTCCTCAAGACATCTAGCTTAGGATTTAAAACGAGATAATTGTTTCCTCAAGTCCGCTAGCCTAGAATCTTGCTTAGGGTTTCAAACCCATGAAAACTAACCATCAATCTTTGTATAAATTGAAAGGTTAAAGGAGGTGAAGTGGTTATCCTTTAAACCCTAGATAAAGACCAGATTTTTCACCAAAATATCGCCAAGAAACTCCACAAGATGGCTTCTTTCTTCCAAACTAGAGTGAAATCCAAGTGGTTTGTGAGTTGAATGATGAAAGCAAGCAAACTTGGAGCCAAAGAATGGAGCTTTCTCTTCCCCTTTTCTTTCCCTAAGCTGGCCGAAAATGAGAGATGGTGAGGGAGTGTTGGTGGTTTGAATTGTGAAACTTGGAGAGAAAGAATGAAGAAAAGTAGCCATTAAGTTTTGTGCAAAAATCAAATCTTAATAGTGGCAAAAAAAGTGTTGTGCACTACCACTTTCTCTGTTGGTTGATACACCTATGCACTAATCCTCCAAGGTAATTCCTTTAACATAATAATTATTCATACTTATTAGTCAAGTATTAAATCCTCAAATCTCCAATTAGTCGCGCAGCATGACTATCGAGAAACTTTCGACGTAGTAAAAGTTTAATTTCACTCACTCACGTCTAATCCCTCAATTAACTTTTCTTAGTCTATTATTAATCATTTTTAATTCTTCAAGATTATTGCACTCTTGGACCGAATCGTCTCGAAAAAATGTATTCATTATTCCTTACTAGACGAGTCGCAGAAAAATTAAATTTGCTAACGGGACGTTTTAAAAATATAAATGAGACATTGTTCCATGAAAATGAATTTAAAATGGTTGAAATATATTATTCGGAGAAAACGGGTAAATAAATAATTAAATAAGTCAATAAAATAGAATTAAAAGTAAGTAAAATTTGGGTCCTCACAAATAGCTATTTACTTCTACACGTATGGTTAGTTTGACCCGATTATCAAGTAATAACACATGTATGTGTAGGTTAAAGAGTCTCATGTGGGCCGCCAGAAAGGCAAATCAGACTCGCAAGTACGAGGAATTCATGAGTGTCATTTTTAGTCTTTCACCCGAGGCATATGCCTAGCTAACCGATGGATCCGTTAGGCCGGAGCAGTGGGCCTTATGTAAGGATGGAGGGTATCATTGGGGTCATGCAACAACAAACATGGCCGAGTGCTCAATAATTTGCTCCGAGAAAGTCGCTTCCTTCCAATCACTGCATTGATCTGATACACCTTCAACCAAACAGTTGATTTTTTTGTGAAAAATCACAAGATGGCCTGGGATCAGGTGTACCGCTTGCCACTGTATGGATGGGAGAAATATGTTAGAAATGAGCGAAAGGGCAGAGCGCACTCGGTACAGGTGTTCGATCATAGGCGTGAAATTCATTGCATAACCACTGCATGTCGCCAAACTCATGTAGGTGGTCATGCTCAAACCGTTGACATTGGGAATCGCACGTGTACATGTGAAAAATGGAGAGAACTCCGATTCCCCTGTTCGCATGCGATTGCAGCATGTTTTAGGTCTGGCGTTAATCTGATGTCACTTGTCGCGCCGGAGTATACATTTGAGGTTTATCAAACTATATATGAGAGTTCTTTCAACCCGTTAAGGGACCCAAAATATTGGCCCGTAGCAGAGTTGAAACTGAGCCTGTTAGCTGATCGCTTGAAGCAGAAAGCACCTGGACCATTGAAGACGAGTAGAATCAGGAATGAGATGGATCAAAGATGTCCTGATGCACTGCGTCGTTGTGCTAATTGCTTACAACCCGGGCACACTGCTCCTAATTGTCCATTCAGTGGTTATTTTAAAAATAACCACTGTAGCAACTGATATGTCAATCGCTGTTGATTTGTAATTTTTATTATATAAAATTACAAATTATATAATAATTTTTATTCGTATTCCTGTCTCAACATCAAATGAGTAATAAATGTCTATGGTTTGTTAACTATATAATGCTAAATTTGCGGACATCATAATATACGTTACCAACTCTCTTATACTAGGCCATAGCATATAAATCTGGTGCATAATATATGAATAATTTTTTCAAAAAAGTTTCCATGCAGATTAAAGGAGAGTTGGAATATCGGCTCCTCGGCACCGACACATCAGGGACCGTTAGACGATAGTGTTTTGTATCTACAGTCCGATCATAGGTCCGCTGTAGTTTTCAATGATGTTGGTGCAGACCTTGATGTTAGAAGATGTGACAAAAGATTCTTTCAGCCCCTACGCAATTTAGATCCACGAGTGGCACATTATATTGATCACGCAAGATTTCGTGGTGTTCGAGTGGCTGGATATCTTACTGTCGATCATGGACTCATCAAAGCCCTCGTTGAGCGCTGGAGACAGGAGACGCACACCTTCCATCTTCCTGTTATGGGTGAGTCGACGATAACTTTGCAAGATGTAGAGGTGCTATGGGGTCTACGGGTGGACGGGCGTCCCGTTACATTGCATCACCTTAGGTGAACTATACCAGAGTGCAAACAGTTGGTGAACGAGGTTTTAGAATTTTGGCCGGAAGATGCGATGCTAAATGGTGGCCGTCTAAAGATGTCTTCTATGTACAAACAGTTGACTGTTCCAGTACCGCCGAATGCTCCCGATGAACTGGTTTGGTAGTATGCTCGCATGTACATATTGATATTATTAGGTGGGCTACTATTCACAGATTCATGTAGGAATCTTGTTAGTCTGAATTGATTAGATTATGTTCGAAATTTGGATGCGATGAGGGAGTACAGTTGGGGGTCAACGAGTCTAGCCTGTTTATATTCACGTATGTGTCACGCTGCGCGTGCTTCTACTACTACCATAGGCGGCCCTTACCTATTACTCCAAATATGGGCATGAAAACGGATTCCCAGCATTCGATCGGAGATGTATCCAGCGCATGAGACCGGTGAATTTCTAATAGGTGGTAGATGGGCAGCCGAACGTACATGGGTTGATCTGTCGGGTAGGCGCAGCAGCTACTGTCGCGAGCATATTGCATTGCTGCGCATGGATGAGGTATTTTATATGTTATAGTTTCGGTTACTATTTGATAATATATCCCATTCTTTGCGAAAATAAATAATTACTTTTTCGTTATGGCAATTCATATGGATGCCATACAGTGATGAAAGATTGGTTGCACTACCACGATACTGCAGACACGGCGAGCGCATTTGGCGGGCCAAAACTCCCCTCGTATTTTGGCACATTATTGAGTTTCACTGTCCAGATCGGGTCATGCGTCAGTTTGGACTAGTTCAAAATGTTCCCAAACCTGTTGACACAAATTCGAACGGTGTTCATTAGCTCGATCTGTCTGGCTATCCTGGGAGGAATTGGGTCCAATTTTATAGGGATTGGATACAATAGTGGAATACTCGCGCTAATGCGGTGGTCACAGGTCAGCTTGCTAACACATTCAGGCCATCAAATGGTATCATGAGTACATTGTTCTATATATTTCGAACCCTAGTGACCAGAATCCGCAGATGGGCCAAATGCTTCTGGGAGTTTCTAGACAATTTGAGTATTTGGTATGCATTTACTTGAGTCTTCTGTCATTTTAAATGTTTATTTCCTGTGCGTTAAACAATTATTCCTAACAACTGGTCGGCTTTTTTTTATTGTTGCAAGATGGGTGCTATGCAGCGTATTGGTCAGCAGACACAGGATACTATCAATGTTAATGATATCGGTAACCAGTCATATCTACGTCTGTTGACTATCATGGATAGTGCATATGGTTCGATGCAATACCTTCGACGTTTTGATCATATGATTGTAGGACAGTCCGATCCATTCGATTTGGGACACTCTTCGGCATCAAATGTCCCATTTCAGATACCAGGTCGACGTGTTCCATCTCGAACAGGACCTTCGTCTAGTCGTGGTAGACATAGCAGACATGGTCAGCACGATGAGTCAACCGTTGCTGAACCTAGCGTTCAAGTCACGGGAATGGATACTCATCATCCGCAAATGCCTCCGGTTCAGCAATTCACCGCATCTGTGGATTTTTCATCAGTGCCGGGTGTAAGTGCAGGGATGCCTGCACACTTTCATGCATCTAGGGACATGTTTATTCCACCGCTGGCGTCGATGACCATTGGTGCACAAGGAACACCGTCACAATAATTTCCTCCCTTTGTTGCACCACCGGCGCCAGTTGTAGACATTCATGGATTTGATCCACGATTTCCATCTTCATCACAGTTATCTCCATATGAGTATGTCCCCAAGACAGGAGACACTTCTTCCCCTGCGGCATTACACCATATATTCACTTTTCTTAGTGGAATGGGAGGTACTTCTTTATCGTTGGAACTTCCTGATTATTACAGTCTCGAACAGCCATCGGTCTTCCCATTTACCGGCCAACCAAATTATGCATCCGGGCATGTATCAACAGGAGATTTTCTCACATATCGTTCCACGAACGATTTTGCAAGCAGCGATATTTCTGATGCGTCTCCGACGGATGACGTTGACCCTGATAGTGCTTCCAGGGATGATCCGCCGTCCCGTGATTATCTGAATCATTCTGGTGTCATTCTTGGTGAGCGTCAAAGACGACGACCGAAGAGATTTTGCTGCCCTTCCACAACGCCACAAAATGTTGGTAAGGGTAAGGGCAAGAGTAAAGGCAACATGCGCCCTAAGCATTGACTTTATAAATAATGACTGTGTTAGGTAGTTATCTAATGAATGCTAATTTCCTTAACTTTAAATTTCATTTACGTTTAATTTCTTTTTTTTCCTAAATCCTAATTACTTAAACCCTAAATCCTAAATACAAAATTACAATCCTGCCTATAGATAGATGATTAAGACAAATGTTCACAAAAAATAATTTTGGCCCAAAAATAGGTGATTGTAAAATATATTCAATAAAATATGCCTACTAATGTAAGATATTCATGGGAATAATATGTTACGTTTTAATAATTTAAATCTTAAAACATGCTTAGTAATGTAACTATATTTAACACTTATGGTTTAATAATTAATATGCAATTAATTTCTCATTTCGCACCAATGATATTAACTTTAAATGTTTCATACGCGTTAGGGCTGATTAACGTTTCATCAAATATAAAACAAATGTGATAATCCAACAAATTAGGCGATTTTTTGAGTGAAAAAATTTGTAGAACCTATGGTTTGTTAAAAAAATTATTTTTTTAATGTAAGCAATTATAGATCTTGATTTTTTTAAAAAAATACTTTACGAACTACTATCAACTTGATCTTTTATAAAATTTCTTTTAACAAATTAATCCATAGCATGCTATAGACAAATATCATAATAACTGTGATATAGTTTTGTACAGGGGTTATATTAGAACTGTGCATAGTGGACCTTTTTTTTGTTATATTCTAAGAAACTAGCCCCTAAGTCAGAGTCTTTTTAAAAATATATACATTGATTAGTTTAAATATACACAAAAGCAAAGAAAGGAAAAAAAAGGAGTAATTTGATAATGATTTGTTGATTTACAGATAAAACTAGACAAAAATTAGTGTTGGCTTTGTTGTTAATTTGAAATACTAAAATTAGTCATTGTTTGGTGTAAACTTGCAAAATGAACTTCGTATGCCTTAAAAGAAAGATACAAAATCACGCAGTCCATAACTTATATTTAAATATATTGTACAACAAAAATCCTAAACCTTAAAACCTAAAACCCTAACTCAAAAACCTTAACGCAAAAATCCTAACCCAAAAATCCTAAATCCTAACTCTAAAAACCTGAATGAAAAATTTTTTTTTTTGGCAAAAGTCAGCCGCTGCCGTGCAAAAAATTTAGCAGGGCCAGGAAAGTGTCGGCCGCTACTATGCTGACTGTGCACGGCAGCGGCTGCAAAATTTCTGCTACGCCTGGAAGTGTCAGTCGCTACCATACACAATCAGCATGGTAGCGGTTGACACTTTCCAGGCGGCACTAAAATTTTTGTCGGAAGGGAAAATTTATTTTGCAGCACGGCAGGTATAGTTTGAGAAATGCCCCCAGTCAAAGCTACATTTGGTGGATTATTTTTTTTTTAACGTATATTCTGAGAAATTAGCTCTTTGATCCAGATTCACACCCTTTTATATCTGAAAAGTAAGTCCATACCCAAATTCTTATGGATCTGGGTATCCAATGGGCAGCCATAAGTGTTTTCTGAACATACTAAAATAAAAATGTATTTAAATATATATTGTTCATAAATAATATAAATACCATCCAATTTTTGTTTTCAAATAATAAAATTAATATTCAACGAGTTGAATGCAATATTGTGAACTCAAAGAAAGAATTATTATTGACCACTTCTATATATTTTCAAATAATCAATTGCATCCATATCTAATATTTTATTTGTTTGCCTTTACCTTTTCTCCTTTTCTTGAAAAAGTTTGTACCAATTACAATAACAACTAAGATTAGTTTTTAAAAAAGAAAACAACCATAACATATATAAATATTTAGCTTTATTTAAAAAATGTAATTTTGTACTTCTTTTTCTTATTTAAATCTTAATATTGGCAGATGTTTCGCAATTCAGCACTAAAATAATGAATGAAATAAAAGTCATTTGACTAAGGACCGGTGACAAATAAATAATAGAATAAAAAAATTTATAAACACTTACTCATTTTTTTTTGATTCAATCTAATCATTAGTAGTCACTAATGTTTCAACTGTTGATCTTAGTCCCTAACTTTTGATATTTACAAAATAAATGGATGATACTAATATCTTTTCAAGATATACTTTCAGTTATGAAGCAAATCAAATTCAAAGATCAAGTGCAATTGAAAGAAACAAAAGTTGTTGAAAGTTGTCGGACTCTTGTGAAGACAGGATCGGACGTCCGATAATCATTGCGCAACTTCAGACACATGAAGAACTCCATCACCGGACGTCCGAAGAAAATAAGACATTCCCTCTAGCTCACTGACCTCGATCGAACACAAGTATCGGACGTCCGATAGAATCGTTCAAACTTTTTGTCTGCTATCGGACGGAAGTACCGGACGTCCGATAGGATCCTTCAAACTCGACGAAAGCTGTCAGACGCTCACAAAGACAATACCAGACGTCCGATAGAATTGAAGAAAATTTTTCAAACTCACTGCCTGCTGTCGGACACAAAAAATAGGAGTACCGGACGTCCAATACTCCCAACGGCCAGTTGACTCTTCAGATATTTTCTATCCGTTGGAAGCATTAATGAAGTACTTTCTTGATCTCCTATAAATAGAGCATGGTCAGAATCTTTAAATAACTTTTGCACACTGAAGATACAAAAGATCTAAATTGATTTTAGTGTGAAAATACTTTCCAAGAAAGATTTGTAGTCGTAGTGGTGTCAGGTTCATTGTAAGCATGTCATTTGTGAGTGAATACTTCATGAGTGTAACTCTGTGAGGGTTGTCCTGAGGGATAGTAAAACTTTCTAACTTGACCGAGTGGAGCTTGGGGTAAGGAGGAAGTGAGTTTTCCTTTGTACACAAGAGTGATTGTAATTCATCAATTTGAAGAAACTTGTTTGAATTAATCTACAAGTTCAAGAGGAGTTGGGTAGTTAATTGGTTTGCTATTCTTTTCTTTTTATTTACTTATTGTTACGTTTGTAATCTTTAAATTGTTTATCTCTTCTACTTCTCTCAAGTGATTTTGTTAATCCATTAATTGATTCACTGTGTGATCACTTAGATAAGAGGGTAAATTTATATTGAAAAAAAAAGTGCCCATAATTTGATTAGATGTTTAATCACCCTAATTTACCCCCCTCTTAGGTTGTTTTCAGGCCTTACAATTGGTATCAGAATTTGGTCTCCTAGAGATTAAACTCAAGCGTTTTAGGAGTAAAGATGACAACTAACAATGCCATATTTTTGGAAGGACAATCTGTGATTAGACCACCTATGTTTAATGGGTCGAATTATGTGAGTTGGAAAGAAAGAATGATTATCTTCTTGCAATCGATTGATATGGAATTGTGGTTTATTGTTAATAAAGGTCCATATGATGCCTCTATAGTAGATGATATTACTCATAGGCCAAGACCAAAAACTAGAAATGAATTGATTGCAGTTGATAGAGCTCATCTCAGTTTAAATGCAAAAGCCATGAATGTGTTATATAGTGCTTTAAATTCAAATGAATCTATTAGAGTCAAAGGTTGCAAGTCAACTAAAGAAATTTGGGACAAATTGAAAGAAATTCATGAAGGTAGTGAGAATGTTAAAGAACAAAAGAAATCCATCTTAGTTACTAAATATGAGTCGTTTAAGATGGAATCTCATGAAAATATTGATCTAATATATTGTAAATTCAATGATCTTATTAAGGATTTAGAGATTTTGGAAAAGGAATATACCTTAGGAGAGAAAAACAAAAAAATCTTGAATGCTTTGTCTAATAATTGGGAAAGTAAAGTGACTGCTATTGAAGAGGCAAAAGATTTAAATTTTATGCCTATTGAATCTATTATTAATTCTCTAACTTCTTATGAGTTGAAACTTAAGTCTAACGTACAAGAAGAAGAAGATACAAAGGTAAGAAGGAGTATTACTCTAAAAACATTTCAAAATATAGATGATTCGGTTTCATTGGATGGAGAAGATTTGGATGTTGATGATAATGATCTTGCTCTCATCACACAAAATTTCAAGAGAATCCTCAACAAAAGGAGATTCACAAGAGGAAGACCTAGCAATTCAGATTCTAATCAATTCAACATTATAAGAAACAAAGGAAAAGCATAAGGCCAACAAAAAGTAAGGTGACAAATGCTATGAATGCGGTTAATTTGGACACTACATGAGTGAGTGTCCAATGAAGAAGAAGAAAGAAGGAAGAAAATCAAGATTCAACAACTTTCAATTTACATGGAATGAGTGCAATTTCTATGGTGAAATTGAAAAGGAAGAAGAATCTGCTCAATTGGCTTTTATGGCCACTGAAGATAATGAGCTGACAACTTCTAACCCTCAATTTGAAAGTGATAATGAAACTGATGATGATTTTGAATCTTTCATTAAAAAGTTGCATGGTAGTTTGAAAGAATCTTATGCTGAAAATAAGGAATTAAACACAAAATCAATTTTTTTCTTCAGGATAATACACGTCTTTTTCAAGAAAACAAAAATCTGAAAACTGAAAATGATTTCTTGAAAAAGAATGAGATTGATTTACAAAATAAGTTTGATAGAAAAACAAGACTTTGTGAAATGTTAAAAAATGAACAAAGTGATTTGGAAAGAAGAATGAATAATTTAAATGAGTTGCTCCAACATAAAAAATAAAACTATTTTCAAAGGAATGAATCAAAGACTCATCTTGGCACTTATGAGAAGAAGATAAATTCTGGTGCAAATGATTTTGTTGTTTATACGAGAAGACAAGTAATATTTATTAAATCTGTTTGTGCAAATAACTCGTTGGTTATGTGTAATTTTTGTTGTCAAAAAGGTCATATAAAAAGCAATTGCTATGTGAGGAAGAACATGAGAAGAGGCATGAAATGCATGCGGATAATTAGACATGATACTAACTCTCAAGGATCTAAAAATTTTTGGGTATCATATATTAGTTCTTGAATTCTTGAGTAGGTGCACTTGGTGAACATTATTAAGGAATCAAAGTGGTTCATAGGCAGTGAATGTTCAAGACACATGACCGGTGATCCATCACAATACATCAAAACTCAAGTCAAAGTCTTGTGGCAAGTGACATTTGGAGATGACTTGAAAACTAAAATAATTGGAATAGAAGATATTGGTAAGATTGGTGAGATTTTTGTTCATAATGTTCTTTTATAATTTTCTTTTGATGTTTCTGATGCTTTGAACTGAGTTTTCCTTGATATTTTTGGATATTACTGAATTTTTACGATGACAATAAGGGGAAAAATGAATAATGTTGATGTAATGATGATTTGTTTTGATAATTATTTTGATTGTTATTACTCTGTTTGGTATCAATTTTTTATTTTTTGGCTGATGATTGCTGAATGTTAGTATGTTGATAATTGCTGAATTCTGGTATCATTTTTCTGTTTTTGTTTGGAATAGTGGATTCTTTGTTATTGTTGCTGGATTATGGTTGCTGTTTTTTACTCTCATCTTATGATGACAAAAAGGGGGAGAAATGGATGAAATGAATAAAGGGGAGCTTATCTCAATCTTTTTTCTTTTTTTCATCCATTGTTTTGTCATCATAAAAAAGGGGGAGAATGTTGATCTTAGTCCCTAACTTTTGATGTTTTCAAAATAAATGGATGATACAAATATCTTTTCAAGATATACTTTCAGTTATGAAGCAAATCAGATTCAAAAATTAAGTGCAATTGAAAGAAACAAAAGTTGCTGAAAGTTGTCGGACGCTTGTGAAGACAGGATCGGACGTCCGATAATCATTGCGCAACTTCGGACGCATGAAAAACTCCATCACCGGACGTCTGAAGGAAATAAGACATTCTCCCTAGCTCACTGATCTCGATCGGATGCAAGTATCAGACGTCCGATAGAATTGTTCAAACTCTTTGTTTGCTATCGGACGGAAGTACCGGACGTCCGATAGGATCCTTCAAACTCAACGAAAGTTGTCAGACGCTCATAAAGACAATACCAGACGTCCGATAGAATTGAATAAAATTTCTCAAACTCACTGCCTGCTATCGGACGTAAAAAATAGGAGTACCGGACGTCCGATACTCCGAACAGCTAGTTGACTTTTCAGCTACTTTCTATCCGTTGGAAGCATTAATGAAGCACTTTCTTGATCTCCTATAAATAGAGTATGGTCAGAATCTTCAAATAACTTTTGCACACTGAAGATATAAAAGATCTCGATTGATTTTAGTGTGAAAATACTCTTCAAGAAAGATTTGTAGTCGTAGTGGTGTCAGATTCATTGTAAACATTTCATTTGTGAGTGAATACTTCATGAGTGTAGCTCTGTGAAGATTGTCCTGAGGGATAGTAAAACTTCCTAACTTGACCGAGTGGAGTTTGGGGCAAGGAGGAAGTGAGCTTTCCTTTGTACACAAGAGTGATTGTAATTCATCAACTCGAAGAAGCTTGTTTGAATTAATCTACAAGTTCAAGAGGAGTTGGGTAGTTAATTGGTTTGCTATTCTTTCCTTTTTATTTACTTATTGTTACGTTTGTAATCTTTAAATTGTTTATCTTTTCTACTTCTCTCAAGTGATTTTGTTAATCCATTAATTGATTCACCGTGTGATCACTTAGATAAGAGGGTAAATTTATATTGAAAAAAAAAGTGCCCATAATTTGATTAGATTTTTAATCAACCTAATTCACCCCCCTCTTAGGTTGTCTTCGAGTCTTACATCAACAATGTCTAGAAGCAATTTGGCACGGGTCTTATCAATCATCCAACCATCAACACTAAATGCAGATTCTGATGCCATAAAATCTTATTGTCTTCAATCCAATAGCCATAAAATATTAGGTTAATTTATAAATTTACTAATATATATTATTTATTTAAATATATTTGGGTTTGGATAAGATTTGGTATGAGTTTGGATTTGGATATGGATTCTAAAAAATCAGATCCTACCTATATTCACGACTCTCTCCTAGGGTTTGAATTTGAGAAATTGAATTCAAAGCCAACCCAAATATATTGGGTCTGGATTAGATTTGGGTAAAATCTGACTCATTGACATGCCTAACCGCCTCCACCCCCTTACTCACTTTCTTTCTTTTTCTCCCTCTTCCTTCTTTCTCTCTCTCCCCTCCTTCCCTTCTCTCCATTCTTTCTCCCTTCCCCTTTCCTGCCACACCACACATCTCCCCTTCCCTCATCTAATACAATGTCTCAATGGGTGTGGTAGGAAAGGGGAAGAGGAAGAGAAGAAAGGAAGGGAGGAGGACAGGAGAGGAAAGGAAAGAGAGGGAGAGAGAGGAAAGAGGAGGAAGTAGGGGATAGTAGCGGTGGTGGGTGGTGGTGATAGATGAAGAAGAAGATGGTGTAGATTTTTTGTATATTTTTTAATTTTTTTTGTATATTTGGAGTTCTTTTTGATATATTGTATGGATGTGATATTTTTGGAGTTATTTTTGTTTATGTATTATTGTAGCATTGTATATGAATAACTTATTTTTCAAAAAAATGAAGAATCTAAATAGAGCCATCATTTTTTTAATATTTTATTTTTGATTAAAATAAATCATTTTTAACTATTAAATTTTCGACATAATGATAACATTTTTTGCTTCAAAGTTTTTTCCCCTAGTTTGAAAGTTAAAACATTTTTAACTTTTTTTTTTGCTGAAAGTGGAAAGATTAATTGCATGAAAAAAATAAACAAGTTTATCTAAAGGAATTTTTAATTATACAAAAAATTAAGTGGTAAAACTTTATACACATTTAAAAAGAGATTCAATGTCCAATTTTTTTTCAAAATCATATATATATTTTGGTTAAAACAAAACCTGAAATTATTAAAAAAAAGGTCCACCAAAAAACCAAGTGAGTTCCCATTTGAATCGACGATTCAAACGGATTTCACCGGACAAATTCCTTATCGGGTCAAACTTGGGGCCTACCTTGGCTTGATGATTAGTTCATCGAGTTGAACGGTTCAACAACCAAATTGATTTGGATTTAATATCTACACTATATAGTGTTGGCCCAATTGAATGCTCAAGAAAGAAAAAAAATTAAATTAAACGAACTCTTTTCGTTCTAGGCGATTTTATTTAGTTTCTAGGGGTTAAATCCTAATTGGATCAGCCAGTTCACCTGGTTGAGCTAACAACAACCTATGGTGTTGGTCCAATTGAATGCTAAAGGAAGAAAATGATAAAAAAATCAATCAAATTGAAATCATTCAATTGCTAAAAACTAGTAACCCATCAAAAGAATGTTCATAGTTGTTTACAAATAATTTATTAGTACATTGATTTTGTTGAACTGATAAACCAAAAACTGAATGAACCATCTAATTGGCCTATAGATGCGAGTAAATATAGATTGCCCACAAGCACTCTATGAGAACTCATGTTTTTATTCTTAAAATAGTCATTTTTATAATTATTTACCCTAGAGTTAGTTAATTATATTATCGTTGCATGAATTGCTTTTAAATTTCGCTTTATCGCACGCGAGTCAAAAGTTCGCGTATATCGTGTCAGAACGACTAAGTGGGGATTTGATAAATTTATACTAGACTCTTAAGAGTGAGTAATTACAGTGTTAAATGAATTATATTGGAGGATTAGTGCACTAGTGCAACAAACAAGAGAGAAAAGTGGTGGTACGAAACACTATTCGACAACTATTCAAAGTTGACTTTGGCAACCCTTTTTACTACTTTTTCCCTCCAATCTTCCCTCACAAGCCAAACACACACAACTCCTTCTCTCTCTCCTCTTGTTCGGTCGAGACACCAAGGAAGAAAGGAGGAAGAAAGCTTCACAAATCTTGCTTCAAATCTTCATCCAACTTCCACACCTCTTGGAAATCAACTCTAGCTTGAAGAAAGACAACCTCTTGTGGAGTTTCTTGTGAAGTTTTTGGTGGAAAAATCTGATTTTATCTAGGATTTAAAGAGGTAACAGTCATCTTCTTTAATCTTTCCAATTTCTTCAAGATTGAAGGTTAGTTTGCATGGGTTTACAACCCTAAGCAAGAAAATAGGTTAGAGGACTTGAAAAAATCATTTACCATGCTTGAATCTCTAGGCTAGCGGTCTTGAGGCAGCTTGTAGGTAGCTGCCTTGAGGATATGTTGCTTGGTTAATGTTGTTTGTGTGATGAATGAAATGATTACGGTTAAAAAATGGAGAGAAAGTTGGAAAATTTTAGAGATTGAGCTGGCCGAAAAATTCTGTCCATGCTGTTTAGTTATTATTTCAAAATTTTGATACTTGGATGACTGTGAAATTAATGGATATATGTTGTATATTGTATGTACAAAGTGCCTTCCAAAAATCGTTTCATTTGGTTGCACAAAACTTGAGTTTTGGCAAGGTTCAAATCTGGAAAAATGTATAGCAGGGGTTCTCGGACAGTGTTCTTTATTCCAACGTAACTCTTTGTACCAAAGTACAAAATTGAGTGCCATTTGTGGCATTCAAAACTAGACATTCATAACTTTCCAATGATATAAAAATCTCCTGCTGGTTCATTTTGAGTGAACCGCAGTGAGTCGGCAAAGTTGGCTGTTATGTTTGGCTGTTCATACGCATGAAACTGGAAGTTGCACCTTGTGGCTTAATTTTGTCCCATTTGTAAAAAGATTTTCAAAATGATGTCTTCTGATAAATTGTAGCCTTTGGAACCTAGTTTCCAACGCCACCAATCACTCTCAATTTGAGTTTGTATAGGGTTAGATATGGTTTGATTTTAAAAATGCGGCAAAGCTGGAAACTGGAAGCTTTATCCTTTCTTGTTGACCGAATGGTCAAACCTGTTTTGGGAGGTTATATTTCAAAAATTTTAGTGTTATTTAACCATCAATTGCTAATTAAATATTTCTGGAACCTTGGTTTAAAAAATGGAATGAATTGATGTTGGTTTTATTGGGCAAAACCTTTGGAAAGAAACAAAGAGTGGGTTGGCAGATTTGCTTTGAAAATTTCATAAATTTTGGTCATTTTGTTAACTGCCTTCCCGTGCAAGTTTTTACCTAAATTTTGGTATAGAAGTAGTCCATATATGAAAGTTTAAGTGCACCAAATTTTGTGTAATTTCAATATCATTTCGATATCCAAATGATATCTCAAAGATTGCTCTTCAAATCTGGAAATTTACTGATCAGTTTGCAAGATTCAGCTGACTTTAAGCTGTTATATCTTGATGCTCAAAACTCTGAATTTAATTCCAGTATTCATCGATGATATACTGGTGTACTCTAAGATTTTGGAAGATCATAAGAAACATTTGAGAGTTATTTTACAAACTTTGAGAGAAGATCAGTTATATGCTAAGTTTAGCAAATGTGAATTTTGGTTGAAGGAAGTAACTTTCTTGAGTCATATAATTTCCAAGGACGGAATTAAGGTGGATCCAGCCAAACTTGAAGCAGTTTCTAAGTGGAAGCAACCGAAAAACCCTATTGAAATTCAATATTTTATAGGGTTAGCAGGGTATTATCGGAGGTTTATCAAAGATTTTTCTAAGATTGCTGGACTCATGACTGAGTTAACTAAAAAAAGTGAGAAATTTATATGGAGCCCGAAATGTGAAGAAAGTTTTCAGGAGTTAAAGAGACGGTTGACGAGGGTACCTGTATTAGCTTTAGCTAACGGAAAGGATAGTTTTGTGGTCTATATAGATGCTTCCAAAGAAGGATTGGGGTATGTATTGATGCAGAATAATAATATGATTGCGTATGCCTCAAGGAAATTAAAGTTGCATGAGAGAAACTACCCAACTCATGATTTAGAGTTAGCGGCTGTAGTGTTTGCATTGAAGAAATGGAGACATTACCTATATGGAGTGGCATTTGAGGTTTTCACGGATCACAAAAGTTTTAAATATTTGTTTTCTCAAAAAGAGTTAAATTTGAGACAACGTAGATGGATGAAATTTTTGAAAGATTATGATTGCACAATAAATTATCATCCAGGAAAAGCCAATGTAATGGCCGATGCTTTAAGTCTTCTAGTGCAAGTGGCAGGATTGATGATTAAAGAATTGCACTTGTTGGAAGAGGTTAGTTATTGGAATCCTTGACTTGAACCGAGAAAAGTGATCCTTGGGAATATTGTCGTGAAATCCACTTTGTTGGAACATATCAAGGAAGCACAAGAGAAGGACCCTAAAGTGCAAAAGTAGTTGAAGAAAGTCAAAAAGGGAGAAAAGTCAGATTTTAATTTGGGAGTGAATGACGTACTAAGATTTCGGAATCGTATAGTAGTGCCAAAGGACGAAGGGTTTAAGAAGAAAATCTTGGAAGAAACACACCAATTTAAGTATACGATACATCTTGGAGGGAATAAAATGTACCAGGACTTGAAGAGTTTGTACTGGTGGGAGAACATGAAAAAGGAAATTGCTCAGTTTGTCCAAACTTGTTTGATTTGCCAGCAAGTTAAAGCCGAGCATCAGAAACCATCTGGCCTATTGCAACCTTTAGAGATACCTGAGTGGAAGTGGGAAAATATCACCATGAATTTTGTATCTGGATTATCTAGGACACAAAGAGGTCACGACGCCATTTGGGTAATAGTGGATAAACTGACCAAATCTGCTCATTTTCTATCGATTAGTATAAAATACTCACTGAAAAAGTTAGCAAAACTGTATTTGGATGAAATTATAAGGCTACATGGTATACCAATAAGTATTATGTCCGATCGAGACTCCAGATTTGTTTCTCGATTCTGGCAGAAAATGCAAGAAGTGTTGGCTAAATTGAATTTTATCACTACTTACCACCCACAGACTGATGGACAATTAGAGAGAACGATTCAAACTCTTGAGGACATGTTGAAAACCTGTATTTTGAATTTTGGAGAGAGTTGGAGTTAGTATTTGACATTGGTGGAGTTTGCTTATAATAATAGTTTCCATTCATCCATTCAAATGGCACCGTACGAAACTCTTTCTGGCCAGAGGTGTAGGTCTCCGATTTGTTGGGATGAAGTAGGTGAACGAAAGATTTTTGACCCAACTGTAGTGCATTGGATTGAAGAGGCGAGAGAAAAAGTGAAATTAATACGCCAGAGAATTCAAGCCGCACAGAGTCGTCAGAAGAGCTATGCAGACAATCGAAGGAAGGATTTAGAATTTGCAGTTGGAGATCAAGTTTTCCTTAAGATCACTCCTCTGAAAATGAGTCTGATGACAGGAAAAGGAAAGAAGTTGCAACCTAAATTCGTAGGGTCTTATAAGATTCTTCAACGTGTAGGAAATGTGGCTTATAAGTTAGAATTGCCACCAAATTCATCTCGGATCCATAACGTTTTTCACGTATCCATGCTCAAGAAATATCATCCAGATCCGTCTCATGTCCTGCAACCGGAAAATGTTGAGATCGATGAGGCACTGACCTATGAGGAGAAACCAATAAAGCTTCTAGATTGTAAGGTGAAAGAACTGAGGAATAAGCGAATCCCATTGGTGAAAGTTCTAAGGAGAAACCACGGACTAGAGGAAGCAAGTTGGGAAGTAGAAGAAGAAATTCGAGAAAAAATCCAGATCTATTTCCAGATCAAGGTATGAATTTCGTGGACGAAATTCTCTTAAGGGGGGGGAGGATGTGAGGACTCATGTTTTTATTCTTAAAATAGTCATTTTTATAATTATTTACCCTAGAGTTAGTTAATTATATTATCGTTGCATGAATTGCTTTTAAATTTCGCTTTATCGTGCGTAAGTCGAAAGTTCGCGTATATCATGTTGGAACGACTAAGTGGGGATTTGATAAATTTATACTAGACTCTTAAGAGTGAGTAATTACAGTGTTAAAGGAATAACATTGGAGGATTAGTGCACTAGTGCAACAAACAAGAGAGAAAAGTGGTGGTACGGAACACTATTCAACAACTATTCAAAGTTGACTTTGGCAACTCTTTTTACTACTTTATCCCTCCAATCTTCCCTCACAAGCCAAACACACACAACTCACTCTCCCTCTCCTCTTGTTCGGCCAAGACAACAAGGAAGAAAGGAGGAGGAAAGCTTCACAAATCTTGCTCCAAATCTTCATCCAACTTCCACACCTCTTGGAAATCAACTCTAGCATGAACAAAGACAACCTCTTGTGGAGTTTCTTGGGAAGTTTTTGGTGGAAAAATCTGATTTCATCTAGGGTTTAAAGAGGTAACATTCATCTCCTTTAATCTTTTCAATTTCTTCAAGATTGAAGGTTAGTTTGCATGGGTTTATAACCTTAAGCAAGAAAATAGGTTAGAGAACTTGACGAAACCATTTACCTTGCTTTAATCTCTAGGCTAGTGGTCTTGAGGAGGCTTGTAGGTAGCTGCCTTGAGAATATGTTGATTGGTTAATGTTGTTTGTGTGATGAATGAAAGGATTACGGTTACAAAATGGAGAGAAAGTTGGAAAATTTTGGAGGTTGAGCTGGCCGAAAAATTCTGTCCATGTTGTTCAATTTTTATTTTCAAATTTTGATGCTTGAATGACTGTGAAATTGATGAATATGTGTTGTATATTGTGTTTACAAAATGCCTTCCAAAAATCGTTTCATTTTTGTTGCACAAAACTTGAGTTTTGGCAAGGTTCAAATCTGGAAAAACGTATAGCAGGGGTTCTCGGACAGTGATCTTTGTTTGAACGTAACTCTTTGTACCAAAAATAGAAAATTGAGTGCCGTTTGTGGCATTCAAAACTAGACATTCATAGCTTTCCAATGGTATAAAAATCTCCTGTTGGTTCATTTTGAGTGAACCGCAGTGAGTCGGCAAAGTTGGCTGTTCTGTTTGACTGTTCATACGAATGAAACTGGAAGCTGCACCTTGTGTCTTAATTTTGTCCCATTTATAAAAAGATTTTGAAAATGATGTCTTTTGATAAATTGTAGTCTTTGGAACCTAGTTTTCAACGCCACCAACCACTCTCAATTTGACTTTGTATAGAGTTAGATATGGCATGATTTTGAAAACGCGGCAAAGCTGGAAACTGGAAGCTTTATCCTTTCTTGCTGACCGAATGGTCAAACCTGTTTTGGGAGGTTATATTTCAAAAATTTTAGTGTCATTTAACAATCAATTGCTTATTAAATGTTTCTGGAGCCTTGGTTTAAAAAATGGAGTGAATTGAGGTTGATTTCATTGGACAAAACCTTTGGAAAGAAAGAAAGAGTGGGTTGGCAGATTTGCTTTGAAAATTTGATAAATTTGATCATTTTGTTAACTGCCTTCCCGTGCAAGTTTTTGCCTAAATTTTGGTATAGAAGTAGTTCATATATAGAAGTTTAAGTGTACCAAATTTTGTGTAATTTCAATATCATTTCGATATCCAAATGATGCCCCAAAAATTGCTCTTCAAATCTGGAAATTTACTGATCTGTTTGCAAGATTCAGCTGACTTTAAACTGTTATATCTTGATGTTCAAAACTCTGAATTTAGTTCCATTTCTCATGTTTGAAACCTTGTTTGGAACTCTTATTGTGTTACGAATTTCAAGGGCTGATTCACTTTCTGTAAATTATGTCGAATTTCCAAAGATTGCTAGAAAACCAAGACTGGTTCAAACCTATCTTCTTGGAACTGAAATTTTGAGATGAAAAATGAATGCTTTCTGTTTGGAACCATGAAAAAGTTCTTCTAATAACTTTTAGTACTTTGAGCCTAGTTTCCGATGGTATAAAGTTTTCCATTTTTGGACATGCCAAATTCAAGATCTGATTTTTCCAAGATTATCGTGCAAAATGGAAATTTTTCGAATTCTTAAGAAATGAGTTATTGAGAACTTGTTCCTCTCTCTCGATATCGATAGACCGTTTTAAACTTGATATCACGAAGAGGCAAGGCTCTCTTGGGACTTTAAATCCTCACTTTTGGACCTCGATTTTCGAGAGATTTAAAGTTCTCTTTCATGACATTATCTTAGTATTGCACAAGTGTATATTCTTCCTTGTTGGCAAGGGGTTTGTAAGTATTTGTGAGTGATAGTCAATTATTATTTCTTCAGGCGCTTAAGAGAATCTTCAAGAGAATCTCGGAGCGGACGCCTAAAAGTTTATTTGCTCACTTACTCACTTTTTTGACTTGGTGAGTGTCAAGTGCATGATTTGTTGTTGAGCACTTGAATTGTTTCTTGTCAATTATGTGAATTAGAATTGTCTAGACGAGTGCGTACTTTATCGCACTCGTTCTCTCTTAAATAAAATTATGATCGAATCTCGCTATGTGAATTGATAATCGACTTGTGTGAAGTGATGCTATTGTGAATCGTATTTGTTATCGTCCGTTTAAGCGTTGTCTCATCGATTTATATGTATAATCGGGGGACGCCCAAACTCATAGGCTAACCTTCTGACTCGAGCCGGTATGGGTTTGGTCGAGAAGTTTGGTGAACCATGAGAAATTCGTAAAGCTTGATCTATTTAAAAGATCTCACTTGGCATACTCGAGTAGTATCGCCTTTCTAAATGATGAGCGGGCCCGGAACAGGGGGTGTAACGGTGAACGGGATTCGTGAAGTAAGTGGTGTTTACGGACTAAATATACCTATCCGGTTGACGAAGTGTCATCACGTGAAGGTATATGATTGAGACTCGGCAAAGCAAGTGAAATTTAGTTCTTGAGAGCTCCCGTATCTTTATTGAGTGTGTTTTATGTTAAATTATGAATTATTTGAATGTTATAACTTTATTTCTTGCATAAGTGCTATTGTTACTTGAACTATGTGTTTGCATGCTTTTCTTGACCTCACTGAGCATTAACTCATCCCATTAGTTTTATTTTCCTTAACAAGAGTTGAAATGGAAAGAATTATGGAGAAGCCAACTTGACGGACTTTTGATTAGAATTTTGAATGTAATTAGTTAGACGACTTTTGGAGGTTGTATATTTTGGAAATGTTGATGTACTTTTGGTAAATTGTAATATAAGATTTGAATATTTTAAGGAAGCGACCTTTTCTTTATATTTTCGACTTTTAGTATTGATTGATTATCCATAAGTTGAATTCGTCTTATATCGAGTCCTGGCGGGAGTTGGGCAGGCATTCCTTGGATACCCTTGGGTTTGCCCTTAGGAGAAGTGGGGGCATCATAGTTGGTATCAGAGCACTAGGTTTAGAGATCTATTTGGGAGATATATTAGAAACTTTACCCTCGAAAATAGGAATGAGATAACTTAGTTATACCTTAAATAAAGTTTGGGCGAGTTAGTGACTTTAAGTTTCTGACCCAAAAATTTTGCTTGTTTTGTAGAAATGGAGAATGATAATGGAGGACACGCTGCTAATGGTAGTGGACATGCTAATGGCCACGTGGATTCTCCTAGACCTATTTACTATCGAGCACTTGGTGGAGGGGCTCGCGTTCGATTCTCGTCTTCTTCTAGGTTTCCCCGTTGTCTTTGTAGGGTGACGCACGCGTACCCTCATGACCTAGTACTGTCCATTGACGATGAGCGTCGTCAGTTGGTGAATACCAACAGGGCCTTACTCCAGGAGGTCGAGGAGCTGAGCGCCATGGTGGACACTCAGGGTACTAGGATTGCGGAGCTAGAGGGGACGGTAGTCGTCGAGCTGGCTTGGACTGAGGCCCTCGTGATGAGGTTCAGAGCACTAGAGCTCGATTTATTAGGATAGGCGAGGAGCTCCGGGATCGGGATTCTGGGATTCTAGCTGACATCACTATGTTGATCGATGAGATGATGGATGCTATTCAGAGTCTGGTTCAGGTGGGCACTGAGGAGGAGCCTTTAGAGACGGATCCGGAGGAGAAGGTTCCGCCTGATAGTCCTGCTGAAGATTAGATTTGGAGTGATAAATCTTTTGATTTTTGTAGTTAGGATTAGTTGGGGTGGTGCTAGTTCAAAGGCCATTGTATTTTTATTAACTGTATGTCCTACTTTTGAGGCACTTGAATATACTTTTGACGTGCATGATTAATTGCATTTTTGTGGCACTTGTGTGCTATATTTTTGTAAATGCCCCATGACTTGCTAATTGTAGGAACCTTAAAGTGTTGATATATGTTAGTTATTGTTATTTCCAATGTTTTCATATTGGCTCTTATTTTAAGTATTTTCTTGCGTAATTATTTTATTTCTTGCATTATGTATAACTAGGATCATGGACGGATGAAGGAGTGGCAGAGGTCGAGGGCGTGGGGCTAGGCAACCCCAACCTCAAGGGGATGATCAACGATCGGCAACCGGACCGATCCAGGGACAAGAAAATGTAGAGGGTAACCAAGTGGTTACTGTCATTAATCGGATGACCAATATCTTAGAACGATTAGCAGAGCGACAGGGTCCAAGGCCAATTAACCAATCTGGGGCCCAAGATAGAGAGGAGGATAGAGTCTTGGAGAGGTTTTTGAAATTTGCTTCGCCTAAATTTATTGGGGGACCTGGTCCCGAGTTAGCGGAGAACTGGTTGGAACGAATGACTAATATTTTTGCTACCTTAGACTATACCGAAGAAAGGCGAGTGAACTTTGCTGCCTTCTAATTTGAGAGCGTTGCACGTATTTAGCGGGACGTGATAAGAGGGTAGTGGGAATGAGCGCAGACCCCTTTGACCTGGAAAAACTTCACGAAGGAGTTCAATGAGAAGTTTCTTTCGCCTCTGATCCAAGAGAAGTGGGAAGATGAATTCATAAAATTGAGACAAGAAACGTCTAGCGTGGCCGAGTATGAGGGGAAGTTCACTAAATTTTCTAAGTACGCTCCAAAATTGGTGATTAATGAGCGGAGAAGGATAAGGTGTTTTGTGCAAGAACTTAATGTGGAGATCCAGGAGGGGTTGGCAGCAGTCCAAATCTCTACGTTCACTGAAACCCTTGTGAAAGCGCAAAGAGTTGAAAGCGTAAGGCTGCAAGTTAGGGACTTCCACACTAAGAAAAGGAACACTCCTAGTTACACTTATGGACAAGCCCATAAAAGTGCCCCACCTTCCAAGATGGGAAGAGGAACGGGAGAAGTAAGGACCTCTGGAGCTCCAAGAGGGTTTTTATGATGAGGAGGTCGTAGTGGGCAAGGTCAAGCGAGAGGAATACCTCATAGTGGTCAAGCCGTAATTTCTCAAGTTAGTTGTGGCTACTGTGGCAAGTCCAACCATACGAAAATGATTGTTGGAGAAAATTGGAAAAATACTTGTATTGTAGCAGTACCGAGTACCAAATATCGAAATGCCCAAACGTACCAAAAGAACGAGGTACTACTCAAAGGCCTGAAAAGTCAACCTCTAAATAAACTAGTGCTGGAGAGAGTCGACCCAAGGTACCTGCTAGGATTTACGCATTGGACTATCAACAGATTCCTGATGCTACTGAGGTGGTTGAAGGTACGATCCCTATTTTTCACCGTTTAGCTAAGATTTTAATTGATTCGGGTGCAACGCATTCTTTTGTAAGCCCTAATTTTATGATTGGAATAGATGTGAAACCAATTGAATTACCTTATGATTTGGAGGTTAGAACACCTATTGGGGAACAAAGTTTACTTGCTAATTTGGTGTATAGAGATTGCGAGATATGGGTTGGAGAACGGAAGTTACTGGCCGATTTGATGGGTTTAGATATTAAGGAGTATGATATCATCTTAGGAATAGACTGGTTAGCTCGTTACCATACTCAGTTGAATTGTAACACGAAAAAGGTAGAGTTGTGCATTCCAGGAGAGGCAATCCTAAAAATGGATGTAAGGGGTAGATTAGTCTCATCTGCTCTTATTTCAGGAATTCGAACTAGAAAAATGTTGAGTAAGGGAGTTCAAGTATATTTGACTTTTCTTATAAATACTCCTAATAATAAGATGAGATTGGAAGATATGTCTGTAGTGAAAGAGTATCCGGATATTTTTCCTAAAAAATTAGAGTTTTTGCCTCCAAAAAAAGAGATAACCTTTAAGATTGATGTGACTCCGGGGGTAGCACTTATCTCTAAAATGCCATATAGAATGGCTCCAACTGAATTGAAAGAGTTGAAATTGCAGTTGCAGGATTTGTTAGAGCGAGACTTTATAAAAGAAAGTAATTTTCCGTGGGGAGCTCCGGTGTTGTTTGTTAAAAAAAAAGATGGGAGTTTAAGGTTGTGTATAGACTATCGAGATTTGAACGATGTTATTATTAAGAATAAGTACCCTTTGCCCCACATTGATGAATTGTTTGACCAATTGCAAAGGGCAGTAGTGTTCTCAAAGTTGGACCTCAGGCAGGGTTATTATCAGTTAAGGATTTTGGAAAAAGATATACCTAAAACTGCCTTTAACTCGGGGTACGGACACTTTGAGTTCGCAATAATGCCGTTCGAATTGACTAATGCACCTGCAACTTTTATGAATTTAATGCACCGAATCTTTAAGCCTTATCTAGATCAGTTTGTAGTAGTATTCATCGATGATATACTTGTGTACTCTAAGATTTTGGAAGATCATAAGAAACATTTGAGAGTTATTTTACAAACTTTGAGAGAACATCAGTTGTATGCTAAGTTTAGCAAATGTGAATTCTGGTTGAAAGAAGTAACTTTCTTGAGTCATATAATTTCTAAGGACGGAATTAAGGTGGATCCAGCCAAAGTTGAAGCAGTTTCTAAGTGGAAGCAACCGAAAAATCCTACTGAAATTCAAAATTTTATAGGGTTAGCAGGGTATTATCGGAGGTTTATCAAAGATTTTTTTTAAGATTGCTGGACTCATGAATGAGTTAACTAAGAAAAGTGAGAAATTTATATGGAGCTCGAAATGTAAAGAAAGTTTTCAGGAGTTAAAGAGACGGTTGATGAGCGTACCTGTATTAGTTTTACCTAACGGAAAGGATAGCTTTGTGGTCTATACAGATGCTTCCAAAAAAGGTTTGGGGTGTGTATTGATGCAGAATAATAAGATGATTGCGTATGCCTCTAGGAAATTAAAGCTGCATGAGAGAAACTACCCAACTCATGATTTAGAGTTAGCGGCTGTAGTGTTTGTATTGAAGAAATGGAGACATTACCTATATGGAGTGATATTTGAGGTTTTCACGGATCACAAGAGTTTTAAATATTTGTTTTCTCAAAAAGAGTTGAATTTGAGACAACGTAGATGGATGAAATTTTTGGAAGATTATGATTGCACAATAAATTATCATCCAGGAAAAGCCAATGTAATGGCCGATGCTTTAAGTCGTCAAGTGCAAGCGGCAGGATTGATGATTAAAGAATTGCACTTGTTGGAAGAGGTTAGTTGTTGGAATCCTTGACTTGAACCGAGAAAAGTGATGCTTGGGAATATTGTCGTGAAATCCACTTTGTTGGAACATATCAAGGAAGCACAAGAGAAGGACCCTGAAGTACAAAAGTGATTGGAGAAAGTCAAAAAGGGAGAAAAGTCAGATTTTAATTTGGGAGTGAATGACGTACTAAGATTTCGGAATCGTATAGTAGTGCCAAAGGACGAAAGGCTTAAGAAGGAAATCTTGGAAGAAGCACTCCGATTTAAGTACACGATACATCTTGGAGGAAATAAAATGTACCAGGACTTGAAGAGTTTGTACTGGTGGGAGAACATGAAAAAGAAAATTGCCCAGTTTATCCAAACTTGTTTGATTTGCCAGCAGGTTAAAGCCGAGAATCAGAAACCATCTGGCCTATTGCAACCTTTAGAGATACTTGAGTGGAAGTGAGAAAATATCACCATGAATTTTGTATCTGGATTACCTAGGACACAAAGAGGTCACGACGCCATTTGGGTAATAATGGATAGACTGACCAAATCTGCTTATTTTCTATCGATTAGTATGAAATACTCACTGGAAAAGTTAGTGAAACTGTATTTGGATAAAATTATAAGGTTACATGGTATACCAATAAGTATTGTGTCCGATCGAGACTCTAAGTTTGTTTCTCGATTCTGACAGAAAATGCAAAAAGTATTGGGGACTAAATTGAATTTTATCACCACTTACCACCCACAGACTGATGGACAATTAGAGAGAAGATTCAAACTCTTGAGGACATGTTGGAAACCTGTATTTTGGATTTTGGAGAGAGTTGGAGTAAGTATTTGACATTGGTGGAGTTTGCTTATAATAATAGTTTCCATTCATCCATTCAAATGGCTCCGTACGAAGCTCTTTCTGGCCAGAGGTGTAGGTCTCCGATTTGTTGGGATGAAGTAGGTGAACGAAAGATTTTAGACTCAACTGCAGTGCATTGGATTGAAGAGGCGAGAGAAAAAGTGAAGTTAATACGCCAGAGAATTCAAACCATACAGAGTCGTCAGAAGAGCTATGCAGATAATCGAAGGAAGGATTTAGAATTTGCGGTTGGAGATCAAGTTTTCCTTAAGATCACTCCTCTGAAAATGAGTCTGATGACAGGAAAAGGAAAGAAGTTGCAACCTAGATTCGTAGGGTCTTATAAGATTCTTCAACGTGTAGGAAATGTGGCTTATAAGTTAGAATTGCCACCAAATTTATCTTGGATCCATAACGTTTTTCATGTATCCATGCTCAAGAAATATCATCCAGATCCGTCTCATGTCCTGCAACCGGAAAATGTTGAGATCGACGAGGCACTGACCTATAAGGAGAAACCAATAAAGCTTCTAGATTGTAAGGTGAAAGAACTGAGGAATAAGGGAATCCCATTGGTGAAAGTTCTGAGGAGAAACCACGGACTAGAGGAAGCAAGTTGGGAAGTAGAAGAAGAAATCCGAGAAAAAATTCAGATCTATTTCCAGATCAAGGTATGAATTTCGTGGATGAAATTCTCTTAAGGGCGAGAGGATGTGAGAATTTATGTTTTTATTCTTAAAACAGTCATTTTTTATAATTATTTACCCTAGAGTTAGTTAATTATATTATCGTTGTATGAATTGCTTTTAAATTTCGCTTTATCGCGCGCAAGTCGAAAGTTTGCGTATATCATGTCGGAACGACTAAGTGGGGATTTGATAAATTTATACTAGACTCTTAAGAGTGAGTAATTACAGTGTTAAAGGAATTACATTGGAGGATTAGTGCACTAGTGCAACAAACAAGAGAGAAAAGTGGTGGTACGGAACACTATTCAACAACTATTCAAAGTTGACTTTGGCAACTCTTTTTACTACTTTATCCCTCCAATCTTCCCTCACAAGCCAAACACACACAACTCACTCTCTCTCTCCTCTTGTTCGGCCGAGACAACAAGGAAGAAAGGAGGAGGAAAGCTTCTCAAATCTTGCTCCAATCTTGCTCCAAATCTTCATCCAACTTCCACACCTCTTGGAAATCAACTCTAGCTTGAAGAAAGACAACCTCTTGTGGAGTTTCTTGGGAAGTTTTTGGTGGAAAAATCTGATTTCATCTAGGGTTTAAAGAGGTAACATTCATCTCCTTTAATCTTTCCAATTTCTTCAAGATTGAAGGTTAGTTTACATGGGTTTACAACCCTAAGCAAGAAAATAGGTTAGAGGACTTGAGGAAACCATTTACCTTGCTTTAATCTCTAGGCTAGCGGTCTTGAGGAGGCTTGTAGGTTGCTGCCTTGAGGATATGTTGATTAGTTAATGTTGTTTGTGTGATGAATGAAAGGATTATGGTTAGAAAATGGAGAGAAAGTTGGAAAATTTTGGAGGTTGAGTTGGCCGAAAAATTCTGTCCATGTTGTTCAATTTTTATTTTGAAATTTTGATACTTGGATGACTGTGAAATTGATGAATATGTGTTGTATATTGTGTCTACAAAATTCCTTCCAAAAATTGTTTCATTTGGTTGCACAAAACTTGAGTTTTGGCAAGGTTCAAATCTGGAAAAACGTATAGCAGGGGTACTCGGACAGTGTTATTTGTTCGAACGTAACTCTTTGTACCAAAGTACAAAATTGAGTGCCATTTATGGCATTCAAAACTAGACATTCATAGCTTTCCAATGGTATAAAAATCTCCTGCTGGTTCATTTTGAGTGAACCGCAGTGAGTCGGCAAAGTTGGCTGTTCTGTTTGGCTGTTCATACGAATGAAACTGGAAGCTGCACCTTGTGGCTTAATTTTGTCCCATTTATAAAAATATTTTCATAATGATGTATTTTGATAAATTGTAGCCTTTGGAACCTAGTTTCCAACGCCACCAACCACTCTCAATTTGACTTTGTATAGAGTTAGATATGGCTTGATTTTGAAAACGCGGCAAAGCTGGAAACTGAAAGCTTTATCCTTTCTTGCTGACTGAATGGTCAAACCTGTTTTGGGAGGTTATATTTCAAAAATTTTAGTGTCATTTAACCATCAATTGCTTATTAAATGTTTCTGGAACCTTGGTTTCAAAAATGGAGTGAATTGAGGTTGATTTCGTTGGACAAAACCTTTGGAAAAAAAGAAAGAGTGGGTTGGCAGATTTGCTTTGAAAATTTCATAAATTTTGGTC
Organism: Coffea eugenioides; assembly: GCF_003713205.1. Taxonomy (NCBI): domain Eukaryota; kingdom Viridiplantae; phylum Streptophyta; class Magnoliopsida; order Gentianales; family Rubiaceae; genus Coffea; species Coffea eugenioides. Next base: position 59,183,891 of record NC_040036.1, read on the forward strand.
ATTTTGTTAACTGCCTTCCCGTGCAATTTTTTGCCTAAATTTTGGTATAGACGTAGTCCATATATGGACGTTTAAGCGTACCAAATTTTGTGTAATTTCAATATCATTTCAATATCCAAATGATGCCCCAAAGATTGCTCTTCAAATCTGGAAATTTACTGATCAGTTTGCAAGATTCAGCTGACTTTAAACTGTTATATCTTGATGTTCAAAACTCTGAATTTAGTTCCATTTCTCATGTTTGAAACCTTGTTTGGAACTCTTATTGTGTTACAAATTTCAAGGGCTGATTCACTTTCTGTAAATTATGTCGAATTTCCAAAGATTGCTATAAAACCAAGACTGGTTCAAACCTATCTTCTTGGAACTGAAATTTTGAGATGAAAAATGAATGCTTTCTGTTTAGAACCATGAAAAAGTGTTTTCTAAGAATTTTTAGTACTTTGAACGTAGTTTCGGACGGTATAAAGTTTTCCATTTTTGGAGATGCAAAACTCAAGATCTGATTTTCCCAAGATTGTCGTGCAAAACGAAAATTTTTCGAATTCTTAAGAAATGAGTTTTTGAGAACTTGTTACTCTCTCTCGATATCGATAGACCATTTTAAACTCGATATCATGAAGAGGCATGTCTCTCTTGGGACTTTAAATCCTCACTTTTGGACCTCGATTTTCGAGAGATTTAAAGTTCTCTTTCATGACATTGTCTTAGTATTGCACAAGTATACATTCTTCCTTGTTGGCAAGGGGTTTGTAAGTATTTGTGAGTGATAGTCAATTATTATTTCTTCAGGGGCTTAAGAGAATCTTCAAGAGAATCTCGGAGCGGACGCCTAAAAGGTTATTTGCTCACTTACTCACTTTTTTGACTTGGTGAGTGTCAAGTGCATGATTTATTGTTGTGCACGTGAATTGCTTCTTGTCAATTATGTGAATTAGAATTGTCGAGATGAGTGTGTACTTTATCGCACTCATTCTCTTTTAAATGAAATTATGATCGAATCTCGCTACGTGAATTGATAATCGACTTGTGTGAAGTGATGCTATTGTGAATCGTATTTGTGATCATCAGTTGGAGCGTGTCTCATCGACTTATATGTATAATCGGGGGACGCCCAAACTCATAGACTAACCTTGTGACTCGAGCCGGTATGGGCTTGGTCGAGAAGCTTGGTGAACCATGAGAAATTCGTAAAGCTTGATCTATTTAAGAGATCTCGCTTGACATACTCGAGTAGTATCGCCTTTCTAAATGATGAGCGTGCCCGGAACAGGGGGTGTAACGGTGAACGGGATTCATGAAGTAAGTGGTGTCTACGGACTAAATATACCTACCCAGTTGACGGAGTGTCATCACGTGAAGGTATATGATTGAGACTCGGCAAAGCAAGTGAAATTTAGTTCTTGAGAGCTCCCGTATCTTTATTGAGTGTGTTTTATGTTAAATTATGAATTATTTGAATGTTATAGCTTTATTTCTTGCATAAGTGCTATTGCTACTTGAACTATGTGTTTGCATGTTTTTCTTGACCTCACTGAGCATTAGCTCATCCCATTAGTTTTATTTTCCTTAACAGGAGTTGAAATGGAAAGAATTATGGAGAAACCAACTTGATGGACTTTTGATTAGAATTTTGAATGTAATTGGTTAGATGACTTTTGGAGATTGTATATTTTGGGAATGTTGATGTACTTTTGGTAAATTGTAATGTAAGATTTAAATATTTTAAGGAAGCAACCTTTTCTTTATATTTTCGACTTTTAGTATTGATTGATTATCCATAAGTTGAATTCGTCTTATATCGAGTCCTGGCAAGAGTTGGGAAGGCGTTCCACGGATACCCTTGGGTTCGCCCTTGGAAGAAGTGGGGGTGTCACACACTCTCAACATGATGAATCCTAAACCACTAGCCAATTTTGCTTTGACATTTTTGTATGATGTGTAGCATAATTACAAAAAAGAATAAAAATAAAAAAAGTTACCAAAGAGAGAGAGAGAGAGAGCATGATTTTCCAAATGCAAATTAAATAAAGAAAAATAAAAAAGAAACATTGCACCAAAATTCCCGTCGAACTTGAATTGATTTGTGAAAAATCAAAAGGCACTATTAATCCGAAGTATTTGTGGATAGAAATAGGACAAGAATTTCAAGAAAAGAGAGGGGCACATCAAATAGTAGACATTCACTAGGAAAGGAAAGGAAAAAATAAGATGATATTAGCCAGTTAAATTATCTTTGAAATGGGTTTATGGTTACTGAATTTACAGGACTAATTCAATCTAATAAATAGGGTCAATAAGTTATTGTTGCTAAATGTAAAGTGATGGTACAGTGCAATGCAAAGCTTGATTCAGGCAATCAGAGACCCTAATGCATTGGCCATAGGGGATGGAATCATGATAATAAAAATTGCACACCAAGTGTGTGTTCTTTTATGCATGTATGTAGTATGTGGTACATTATTGCACGAGTAGAGATTGTAAGTGATGGTAGTATGTAATGAAGTTTGATGGACACCGGTGAAAGTATATCATTTTTTTTGGTAGTAATGATGGTCAAGAAAGCAAATGATTCAAAATACAACAAGAATAGATGATGGATTATGCAAAGTCAAGAAATTCTCATATTTAATTTAAGGAATTAAGTCCATTTGAATGAAAATTATATGTGTAGGGAAAAGTTTTGGACAGCTCAAAGGGAAGACATCAACCTACAAGACAAGCTATAAGTTTCAAAAGAAATTCCTAAAATCATGACATTTCAAAACAATATACAAATAGAGGAATTCCTAAAAATTAAGAAGGTAGGCCATCTTTTAGTTTGTATCTGTCGCTTAAATTGTATGTTGCTTGGTATAGAATATCCATTAAGTAAATAAATAGATAGCAAGTCAAGAGGATGAATTTTGGGGTACGAAGCATTAATTAGCTCACTTGAACATTGGCTTTCGATGCTAATAATTTTTTTCTTCCAAATCAAGATGCATGTCTAAGTATAGCATCAAATCACACTGTGAAAGATGGTGCTAAAGTACAAAATGATGACACACGACATAATATGTGCTAAAATGTTAAGATACAAAGTGGGATGGTAGCGAGGTAAATTGGACAATGCATATGGATTCAATAGTTAGACACATAATCTGTAATAAAATCTCAAATAAGTATAGTTAGAGGTGTATAATGACAAAAAGAGGAGAAAAATTTGAAAGGTTAGGATGTAGGGGGGAAGGTGATAATTACAAATAGGAAAGAGTGTACATGCAACATGAAAATAGAAAAACCTTTGAAGTTATTAAGAAATTGTATGAGGTTTTAAAAATTGTCAAAGAAACCAAATTTCAAAATTTATCAATGTAGGATACCTTATTTAGATTAGAAAGGAAGTTTAATTCACATATAGGCAAATTGAACATGTTCATAAATGTGAAATGCAGAATTGAGAATGAAGTAGCGACTGGTAAATGGACAATTGCTGAATTGGACGAAGGAAATGATAAAACTAATAGGCGCAAAAGTGAGGAGATAGAAATAATGAACACCCCAAGGGATAGTTTTGGGATAGAGAAACCGATGGTTAGTTTAGTGAGCTCAAAAACTAAATAGTATGAGTTAGATAAACGCATATGTTTATAAAAAATGTAAATAAAATGTGTTTTGTGAAGTTGGCAAAGCAATTTGATGTGCCAAATGCAAATGAAGGCGGCAAGAAATATATGAGAAAAAAAATGGTAGTTTAACGATAGAAAGTTACAAAAATCTAATAAAACTATCACAATAATTGCATTAAGTTAACTATTTCAGTGAGAGTGAAAGACTATCAAGAAAATGTAGGGATCGAAGACAACCTAAGAGGGGGGTGAATTAGATTATTTAAAAACTAATCAAATTATGAGACACTTTTTTGCTCAATATGAAATTTACCCTCTTTTCTAGGTGACCACTCAATGTATCAATTAGTGAGAAAGCAAGAAAACTTGAGAGTAGAAGAGATAAGCAATTAAGATTCAAGAGATAGTAAGTAATAAAGAAAGAATAGCAAACCAATTTCACTTGCAAGCTCCATTTGAGCTTGAATATCACTTTATAGAACAAACTTATTCAAGTTGATCAAATACAACCAATCTTTGTGTACAAAGGAAGGATCACTTCCTCCTTACCTCAAGTTACACTTGGTCAAGTTAAGAAGTTTTACTATCACTCTGGATAACCCTCACAAAACTACACTATTGAAGTATTTTTCTCACACAAGAAAAGTTTATACGAGATTCACACAACTAAAAGTACAAATCTTCTTTATAGAGTATTTTCTCACTAAAATCACTCTTGATCTTTTGTAGTCTCGATGTACAAAAGTAGTCTAAAAGTAGTTGACCATGCACTTTTTATATGAGACCAAAAAGTTTCTCTATTAATGCTTCCAACGGATAGAAGGCAGCTGAAGAGTCAACTAGCTGTTGCGAGTGTCAGATGTCTGGTTCATCCGATACTTACGTCCGACAGCAGGCAATGAGTTTGAGAAAATTTCTTTAATTCTTTTGAACGTCCGGTGTCTCTGAAAGCAAATGATAAATATGAGAAATCTTTTTCAGTTCTTTCAGACGTCCTGTACCTCTAATACTTTGCGTCCGAAGTGCCGCATTGTTTATCGGACGTCCGGTGGTCTAATGTTTTGTGTCCGATCGAAGTTAGTGAGTTAGAGGAAATGTTTTAATTCCTTCGAACGTCCGGTGATGGAGTTCATCATGCGTTCGAAGTTGCGCAATGATTATCGGACGTCCGATCCTGTCTTCACAAGCGTCCGACAGCTTTCATCAGCCTTTGTTTCTTTCAATTGCACTTGAATTTTGAATCTGATTTGCTTCATAGCTGAAAGTTTTTTTTGAAGAGATATTAGTATCATCCATTTGTTTTGTAAACATCAAAAGTTAGGGACTAAGATTAACAATCTCCCCCTTTTTGATGATGACAAAACAATGGATGGAGGAAAAAATAATTGAGCTAAAACTCCCCTTCACTCAATGCATCAAAGAAGTTTTGTAAGTGCTAAGATTTTTAAGGTCAGAATAACTCCCCCTCAGGATAACTCCCCCTTGCCAATTTACATACACATTAACCAATTTACACTTTCTAAAATTCCAACATTCATTTCTCCCCCTTTTTATCATCATAAGATGATTTTAACAACCAAATATCAGCAATACAATATCAACACTGCAATCATACAATCAACAGCAGAAATCCAATCCAATATCCATCCAATCCAATATACCACCGATATCCAATTCAATATACCAAAACATACCAGAAATGCAATCCAAACACAAACACAGAAAATTAGTACCAGAAATCAGAAGAAGTACCAAACAGAAAAGTAAATTAACTAGATACCATTAAGGTTAACAAATATCCATTAGTACAGAGTACTTGAAACATCAAAAGAGAGAATTATAGAATATGCAAATGCCTAATATGAAGTGCCATTCTAAAATGAAGTGCAAGTGCCTAAGAGTGCCTAAATGGTGATCTTGGACAATCCGGCCCTTCTTCTTGCAAGGCGAAATTGAGCAGGATCCACTTCTTCTTCAGTTTCCTTATCATTATCATCATTAGTTTCAGTTGCTGGAGCCTTGCCCTTATCTTGTGGCTAAGAACTTGAGGCATGGACTTCAGGAGTGGACTCAGGTTGTGGCTCTTTATCTTGTGGAACAGGAGTTGACTCAATCCGAGGCTCCTTTTGATGCACATTTTCATCTTCTTGAGGGACAGGAGGCACAAGCAAATTTCTTTTGTCTATAAAAGTTGTTTGTTGCTCAAGTGACATGGTCATTATCAGACCATCTTTAAGAAGGAGAATGTGTTGTTTGAGTTCCTCAAGTAAGGAGATGACTTCATGATTGGATGAGGAAGGCTGAGTGGATGATCTTCTAGGATGGATGGTAAAGGGTGAAACAAACTGAGACTGATCTCTGCGAAGTCTAGGGATGACAGGAGTTTTATGACGACTCTTTGTCCTAAACTCCAAAATAGACTCCTTGTAGCACTAATGACCATCGAAGAATCTAAGATTTTTTCTTTCAAAATAAGCTTTGGAAAAGATGGTGGATGCACTCTCTTTTGGAGACACTCTAGTGAAAGATATTTTGAAGTGAGCAAAAATTAGAGTTAAAAACTTTCTATAGGAGAGTTTCCTACTGCTATCAGTGCTGATTTTGAACAAAAACTTGCACATAACAAAGTCAAAATCAATTCGGACTTCTTCAACAAAGCAATAAAACAAGTAAAGCTCCATTTTGTTGGCATCAGTCCTATGACCATCAGTAGGAACCAACAAGTTTGAAATTATTGTAGAGATGATCAGATTTTGAGAACTGAGATCCTCCAATTTTGCTTCAGCAGGTGTGTTAAAATGTTGTCGGAAGTAAGTCATCAATTTTTCAATGTGAAAATGGTGATAGGCAGAAGGAAACTCTTCATAAGGGAAGAAGTTTGTAATTTTTACTTTAAAATTATCTTCAATTTTGGTCATTAAAACCGCACTAACAATGTCAGGATTAAATGCAATATCTACTGAGTTGACACGAGAGATAAGGTCAGTGTGAGAATTACCTTTCCTAAGGTTAGCAAAGAACTGATGAAGTATATTAGGGTAATATGAGTTGAGTAAGGTCAGAATGTGAGACCATTTTTGAAATTCAAAAAGCTTAAGGACTGGTTCAAGATCGAGCTTACGAAATTCAGCGGGAAGAATGGTTTTTTGTGTCATGAAGCCCTTCTGTGTAATCTATTCAAATCTCTCTCTGGCCTCATTATCAATAAACTTGGGCAATGGAGTTGGCTCTTCCTCAATTTGAACAGTAGGTTGCATTCTGGCAGGGCGTTTCCTTTTTCCACCACGTTGAGCATCAGTTGGCACATCAATCCTTTTTCTAGGTGATTTTTTGGTGGAAGGCTCAACATTTTCTTCATCTCTAAGCCTGGTAGTGCGTCCGGTACCAGCAGGGCCTCCTTTCAATCGTACCATGATGATAGGCAGGATGATTTTGGTGCAGAGATTGATGAAACTGTGTATGAAATGGACTAAGATTGCAATTTAGACTACAATGTATGATTGAATCTTTTAAAATGGGTGAATTTTGAGTGTCTAGGGTTTCGGATGAAAATTAGGATCGGTGGAGTGGTTGGCAGTTAGAAAAGGTTGTAAGTGCCAATCGATGCGCAAAGGAGTTGTGACTGTATTGGTGAAGTCAATTTCTTGAAAATTGATCAGAGAAGAGATGAATTTGAATTTTGAAATTGGAAGAAGGTGAACGGGTGCGTCCGAGACAACGGTTAGGTTTGAAGTAAATGAAGGAGAAAGCTTTTTTATAATAGGCCACTTTTGAGTGTCGGACGGCCGAACGAAGAGAAGCGTCTGACACTACTGTCGAATCCAAAATTTTTCTAGAAAATGGCTTAGAACACTGTCGGACGTCTGTTCATATGGTATCAGACGTCCGATAAAGTGTGACCAGAGATTTTTTTAGAAATTCTTTTTCAAAACCCCCAATTTTGTTCTAAAAAATACAAACAGATCCAGTGGTAAGGCTTTTGTAAGAATATCAACAATTTGATCTTTTGAGCAAACATATTGTACACAAATTTCACCCTTTTGAACAAGATCACGAATGAAATGATGCTTTATGTCTATATGCTTTGTCCTAGAATGTTGAATGGGATTTTTTTGCCAAGTTTATGGCACTTATATTATCACAAAACATAGGCACACAGTCATACACTAATCCAAAATCATTCAAGATACTTTTCATCCATAACAATTGAGTACAACATGCACCGGCGGCAATATATTCCGCTTGACCGTAGACAAGGAGATAGCATTTTGTTTCTTACTAAACCATGACACTAAGCAATTACCAAGAAAGTGACATGTACCACTTGTACTTTTTCTATCCATCCTACATCCACCAAAATCAGCATCCAAAAAATCACATAAAGGAAATTCATGACATTTTGGATACCAAAGACCATAATTTAAGGTTCCTTTTAAGTATCTAAATTTTTTTTTCAAGCAATCAAGTGAGATTCCTTTGGACAAGATTGGAATCGAGCATACAAGCAAATAGTAAACATAATATCAGGTCTACTTGCAGTTAAATAAAACAAACTACCAATCATATCTTTATACTTCTTCTCATCAACTTTTATACCCTCTTCATCATTGTCAAACTTGATAGATGTGCACATAGGTGTTCTAACTTGCTTTGAATCCTCCATACCAAATCTTTTGAGGAGTTCTTTCATATATTTAGCTTGATTAATGAATACTCCATCTCGGTTTTGAATCACTTGGAGCCCAAGGAAGAAGTTCAACTCTCCCATCATGCTCATTTCAAACTCATTTTGCATAATAGTGGAAAAATCCTTGCACAAACACTCATTAGTAGTACCAAAGATAATATCATCCACATATATTTGCACAATCAAAAGATCATTTAGTGAGTGAGTGAGTGCTATTTAGTGCTTAGTAGAGGCTCTATGCTCCCTCCCCCAGTTCCCACATCGTTTGTTAGGAGTGTGCGTGAGTAGTACTTAAGTTCCATAGGTGCAACCAAAAGTCAGCAATTACCTTTTGGTTGTATCTTGTGGAGTTAATTTAGGTACTGTTTATCAAACTTTCTTGTCAAAAGATCACTTGAACTTTGTTTAGTGAAAAGAATGGTATCCACAATACCCCTTTTAAAATCATTCTCAACCAAAAAATCACTTAAACGTTCATACCATGCTCTTGGAGATTGTTTTAATCCATATAAAACTTTTGAAAGTTTAAACACATTATTTGGATATGTCTCATTTTCAAAATCGAGAGGTTGGTCAACATAGACTTCTTGATCAATAAAACCATTTAAAAAGGCACTTTTAACATTCATTTGAAATAATTTAAAAACCTTGAAACATGCAAAAGCCAAGAACATTCTAATTGATTCTAGCCTAGTTACGGGAGCAAATGTTTCATCAAAATCTATTCCTTCTTCTTGAGCATACCCTTTAACTACAAGTCTAGCCTTGTTTCTCACAACTTCACTTTTGTCATTCATTTTATTTCTAAAGACCCATTTTGTGCCAATAATAGGATGATTTTGAGGTCTTTCAACTAGTGTCCAAACCTTGTTCCTTTCAAATTGATTTAGTTCCTCTTCCATGACTAAAATTCAGTTTTCATCTTTTAAAGCATCAATAATATTTTTAGGTTCAAAATGTGAGATTAAGGCAAAATTATCCATCAATTGTTTAGAGGAGGAACGAGTTCATACCTTTTTGGATGGATCACCATTAATGAGATTCTTGGGATGATTTTGAACGAACTTCCAAACTCTTGGAAGATCCTTAGATATACCAACATTCTTGTCATTTTCTTTTAATACTTGATTCTCTTGAGGATCTTCTTCCTTTGAAATTTCTTCTAGTGGAGCATTGTCTTGATCGTGAATTGTGAGTTTCTTAAGTCCTTCTTGAACACCTACATCACCATCCTCACAACAACTTTTGAAAATATCATCATTAGATTCATCAAATGTAACATGTATTGCTTCTTTAATAACAAGGGTTCTTATATTATAGACTCTAAATCCTCTTTTGTTTTCACAATAACCCAAGAAAATGCTTTCGTCGGATTTCTTATCAAAATTTTCAAGATGTTTCTTGATGTTTAAAATAAAACATTTGCAACCAAAAATTTTGAAATATCCAACAATTGGTTTTTTATCAAAAATTAACTCATAAGAGGTTTTGTTCAAAATTGGTTTCAAAAGAACTCTATGCATTGCATAACAAGCCGTATTTACGGTTTCGATTCAAAAATATTTTGGCAAGTTACATTCACTTAACATAATTCTTGAGGCTTCTTGAAGGGTTCTATTCTTTCTTTTAACAACACCATTTTGTTGAGGAGTTCTTACAATTGAAAATTCATGTGTAATACTATTATGATCACAAAATTTTGAAAAATCACAAAATTTAAATTCCGAGCCATTGTCACTTCTAATCTTAACAATTTTCAACTTAACTAGATTTTGAACTTTTGCAAATAGGAAAACAAAATTTTTGAAGGCATCATCCTTGTGAGCAAGAAACATCACCCAAGTGTATCTAGAATAATCATCAACAATGACTAAACAATATTTTTTACCACCCAAGTTAGCAACTTGTGAAGGACCAAATAAATCAAGGTGTAAAAGTTCCAAAGGTTTTGAAATAGAAACACATTTCTTGGGTTTAAAGGAAACTTTGACTTGTTTTCCAAATTGACAAGCATCACAGATTTTGTTCTTTTCAAACTTAATTTTTGGCAAGCCTCTAACAAATTCCTTTTTGAAAATTTCTTTTAATAAATCCATGTTGAAATGACAAAACCTTCTATGTCACAACCAAAGGTCTTCATTTGAAACTTTAAGGCATTTAAAACTAGAGGAGTCAACATTTTTAAGAATAACCACAAAGATGTCATTTATTCTTTTTCCTTTGAAGATAATATTAAACTTTAAGTCAAGAACAAGACATTCATGCTTTTTGAACAATACAAACAGATTTCTATCACATAATCGACTAACATTTAGCAAGTTATAACTCAAATTATCAGCTAGAAGAACATTGTGAACAAAGGTTTGACTATTCTTACCAACATCTCCAACTCCAATTGTTTTGGCTTTGTTGTCATCTCCAAATGTCACTTTTCCACTTGATTTAGGATTGAACTTGATGAATTGAGATGGATCACCGGTCATGTGCCTTGAGCATCCACTATCTATGAATCATTTTGATTCCTTAATGATATTCACCAAATTCACCTATACAAAAGTTCACAAGATAACATATGGTACCCTTTACTTTTTGAGTTCTTGAGAGTTAGCATTATACTTAACTATCCACATGCATTTCATGCCATTTCTCATATTCTTCCTTACATACTCTTCATGTGACCTATTTGACAACAGAAACTACACATAGCCAAAGAGTTGCTTGTATGGACATGTTTAACAAACCTTACATGTCTTCTCTTGTAAATAGTAAACTCATTTGCATTCCTTTCATGAAAGTCACGATGAGGTTTTGATTCATTCCTTTGAAAACAATTTTGTTTCTTGTGTTGGAGCAACTCATTTACATTATCCATTTTTCTTTTCAAATCACCTTGTTCCCTTTTGAACAATTCATAAAGCTTTATTTTTCTATCAACCTCAACATGTAAATCAGTCTCAACCTTTTTGAAGTTATCATTTTCATCTTTTAGACTTTTGTTCTGTCAAAAAAGGTTTGCATTATCTTGAATAAGAAAATTAATTTTCTGTTTTAATTCCTTGTTTCTAGCATAGGATTCTTTCAATCTATCATGCAGTCTTTCAATAAAGGAATTAACATCATCATCAGATTCATCATCACTATCAAGTTGAGAGTTGCAAATGGTTACCTCATCATCACCAATGGCCATGAAAGCCATTTGAGCAGATTCTTCTTCCTCTTCAAAATCACCTTCTGAGTTGCAATGATTCCATGTGATTTGAAAGTTGTTGAATTTTGGTTTTCGTTCAGCTTTTCTTTCTTTCTTCTTCTTCATTGGGCACTCACTCATGTAGTATCCGGGTTGGCAGCATTCAAAGTATTTGTCAACTTACTTTTTATTGGTCTCTTACTTTCCTTTGTTTCTTGCATTGTTGAACTGATTTGGGAATGAATTGTTAGGTCCTCCTTTTCTAAATCTCCTTTTGTTGAGAATTCTCTTGAAACTTCTTGTGATGAGAGCAAGATCATTGTCATCAATTTCCACATATTCTCCATCCAAGGAAGTCAAGTCATCTTCATCTTGAAATACTTTTAGAGCAATGCTCCTTCTCACATTTGCATCCTCTTCCTCTTGTACCTTAATCTTAAGTTTCATCTCATAAGAGGCTAGAAAATTGATAAGAGATTCAATAGGCATAGAGTTCGAATCTTTAACTTCCTCAATGGCAGTCACCTTACTTTCCTCAATCCTTGGACAAGGCATTCAAGATTTTTTAATTTTTCTCTCTTAAGGAGTATTTCTTTTCTAGTACCTCTAAATTCTTAATGAGATCATTGAATCTACAATACAATTTGTCAATATTTTTATGAGGTTCCATCTTAAATAATTCATATTTTGTAACTAATATAGATTTCTTTTGTTCTCTCACATTTTCACTCCCTTCATGAATTTCTCTCAGTTTGTCCCAAATCTGTTTAACAGACCTACACCCTTTGACCCTAATGGATTCATTTGAGTCCAAATCACTAAACAACATATTCATAGCCTTGGCATTCAAGGTGAGGTGGGTTCTATCATCATCAGTCAATTTATTTCTGATTTTTGGTCTTGATCTGTGAGTAACTTTATCCGTTATAGATGCATCATATTGACTTTCATTAACAATAAATTACAATTCAATAACAATAGATTGCAAGAAAATAATCATTCTTTCTTTCCAACTCATATTATTGGATCCATTAAACATTGGGGGTCTAGTGACAGATTATCTTTTAAAAAATATGACATTGTTGGTTGTCATTTTATTCCAAAGCCGCTTGAGTTTAATCTCTAGGAGACAAAGTTCTGATACCAATTGTAGGGATCAAAGACAACCTAAGAGGGGGGTGAATTAGGTTATTTAAAAATTGATCAAATTATGAAACACTTTTTTACTCAATATGAAATTTACTCTCTTTTCTAGGTGACTACTCAATGAATCAATTAGTGAGAAAGCAAGAAAGCTTGAGAGTAGAAGATATAAGCAATTAAGATTCAAGAGACAGTAAGTAATAAGGAAAGAATAGCAAACCAATTTCACTTGCAAGCTCCACTTGAGCTTGAATATCACTTTGTAGAACAAGTTTCTTCAAGTTGATCAAATACAATCAATCTTTGTGTACAAAAGGAGGATCACTTCCTCCTTACCCCAAGTTACACTTGGTCAAGTTAGGAAGTTTTACTATCACTTCGGATAACCCTCACAAAGCTACATTATTGAAATATTTTTCTCACACAAGAAAAGCTTACACGAAATTCACACAACTAAGAGTACAAATCTTTTTCGTAGAGTATTTTCTCACTAAAATCACTCTTGATCTTTTGTAGTCTCAATGTGCAAAAGTTGTCTAAAAGTAGTTGACCATGCACTATTTATATGAGACCAAAAAGTTTCTCTATTAATGCTTCCAACGGATAGAAGGCAACTGAAGAGTCAACTAGCCATTGGGAGTATCGGACATCCGGTCCATCCGATACTTGCGTCCGACAGCAGGCAGTGAGTTTGAGGAAATTTCTTTAATTCTTTTGGACGTCCGGTGTCTCTGATGCTTGCGTCCGAAAGCAGATGATAAATATGAAAAATTTTCTTCAGTTCTTTTGGACATCCGGTACCTCCAATGCTTTGCGTCCGAAGTGCTGCATTGTTTATCGGACGTCCGGTGCTCTAATGTTTTGCATCCGATTGAAGTCAGTGAGCTAGAGAAAATGTCTTAATTCCTTCGGATGTCCGGTGGTGGAGTTCATCATGCGTCCGAAATTGCGCAATGATTATCGGACATCCGATCCTGTCTTCACAAGCGTCCGACAGCTTTCAGCAACCTTTGTTTCATTCAATTGCACTTGATCTTTGAATTTGATTTGCTTCATAATTGAAAGTTTTTCTTGAAAAGATATTAGTATCATCCATTTGTTTTGTAAACATCAAAATCTAGGGACTAAGATTAGCACTGTTGATACTGAATACCTTAGTTGTGGGAAAAGTTCCTGAGAGGTTTTTTGTCCCTTTGTCTCCTAAAAACTATAGCTTGCAATTTTTCTACAAGTTTTTGGTGTTAAGAAAGGTTATTTTGTGAGGACCCGAAAATTTTCTTATTTATCGAATATTACTAGTTTACTTAAATATTTATTTAATTATTTTCTCCGAATTATTTATTTCGACCATTTAAAATCCATTTATATGGAACAAAGCCTCTTTTATATTTTTAAAGCGTTTTGTTGAAAAATTCACTTTTCAAAAATTCGTTTAGTTGGGAACAACGAGTACATGTTTTTTGAGACTATACTTGAATCGGGAGTGTATTAATATTGGAGAGTTAAGAATGATCAATGGTAGATTAAGAAGGGTTAATTGAGGAATTAATACTCAACTCATGTGAGGACTCATAAATTTTCTTATTTTAAATTCCTATTTCTAGCTCATTTAATTATTTACTTGGCCATTTACCCCGAATATTATTTTCTAACCTCTTGAGACCAAATTACATTGATCTATGACTTACTAATATTTTTAGAGTGGCTCGTTTCAAAATTTAATTTCTGAAGGCTCGTTAAGTGAAAATAGTAAATACGCAATTGGAGTAAATAATTGAATCGAAAATACAATAAGCTTGGAAAATGGGAGACTTGTACATTAGTCTCAAAATAGGTATTTTTATGTTTAAGTACTCAAGTGATAGTTATTAGTACTATCGTTATAAGAAATTCTTGGAGGTTTCACTTTATCGCGCTTAATTTGGAAATACGCGTTTTCACACGCGCGATTTAATTGAGAGACTTTAGACCCTCATTTTGGGACAATTAAGAGTGAATAATATTTATATGAATATAAGTGTATTGGAGGTCTAGTGCACTAGTGAAATAAACTCGAGAGAAATCGAGCACAAAACGCGCGCGTGCGCGCGTGAAGGAGGGTTGACTTTTGGGCAACTTTGGACCACACACTAAAGCTTCCTTTGGAAGTTTCATTTCAGATCAGAATTTCCTCTCTCCTAGCTCCATTTCCAGCGTGCAACTCCAAGGAAAAGAACCAAGCTTGCTTCTTCAATTTTCTTCTCCATTTCCCTCACCAAACTTGCACCATTTTGCACCAAAATTTAACTACACTTAGCTTATTACTTGAAGATCATCTTAAGCTACAAAAAGGGGGAGCTTTTCATGGTTTTCTTGGCCAAGGAGAGGACCGAAAATTCTGTTCTTGCACACCAAGTGAAGTAGGTAACGATCTAACCTTCAAAACTTGGTTTATGGAAGTTCTAGTGCCCTTATATACTCATGCATGTTCATGGGTAGCTTGTTTATGGTGAAAAAAATGGTTGTGTGGGCTCTATGAACTCCCACCTTGGATATATGGATTGATTTGTGGTGTTTTGATGGTAATAATGTTTATTTAGTGCTTAAACTAGTGGATTAATGTTGGGTTGTTGATAGAAACTCAAGGATGGTGCAATGACCAAAAGTGACCATTTTGCCCTGCTTTGTTCGAGCACTTTGGTGCGAAATTTTGAGGTTCTAATGGCTTGTCTATGTTTTTTACATGTTATATTGAGTGTGTAAAAAGTTTCATTGAAAAATAACTTGATTTGGTCACCCAAATGTTGGAATTTCGGAAGCTTAGAAATCTGGAATTGGTTCCCGTCACTGCCCAGGCAGTCATCTTGTTTTGGCTATAACTCATCGCTCCGATGTCGGAATTGAGTACCGTTTGAGGAACTAGAAACTAGACATTCCTAGATTTCTGTTGGTATAAAATTCATGTCCTGGTTCCACTTGAGCATGCCAAACCATTCGTTTGAAATTTGCTGTCCTGTTTTGTTGCTTCCTGGAAGGCCGCACATGAGCTGTAACTTGATGCTCACAAACAAGCTAGTTATGGATAGCTTTTGAAAATGATTTCTTCTGAGAAAATATAACCTTATGAGTCTATTTTCCAACGCCACCAACTATGCTCAATTCCGAGTTGAATTGAGTGATTTATGATCAAAATTTGAATCTGGTCTTGTGAAGGAATACCATGCATTTGGACAGATTTGAAACTAACAATGATTTGGGACTTGTTATCCGAAGCTTCTTAGTGTAAATCACCTATCAAATGTACCTTGGACATATTTTAGACATTACCTACTGGAATGAACCATGTTTGAGATGTTTCTTGACCAAATGTTTGGAAACGGCAAAACGGAAGTTCAAAGGCAGCTTAGCCTTAGAATTTCTTGTGATTTCAACGGTCTCGTTAACCGATTTCCGTACATATTTTTCTATGAAATTTGGCAAAAGAGTGGCCCTTATATGGTAGTATATTCATACCAAATTTGGTACCGTTCCGAGTCCGTTTCGATACCTAACTAAAGTCCCAAAGTATGGAACATAAATCTGGAAAATTGGCTTAACAGTTTCGATTTTTCACCAACTTTGAACTATCGTATCTCGGTGCTCAAAACTCCGATTCTTAATCCGCTTGATCTGTTCTAAACCTTACTTGCAACTCTAATTGAGTTACAAATTTCAGAGGCTGGTTGGCAATGTATGAATTCTACTGAATTTTCAAAGTTAGCGAAAAACTAACCCCGACACAATCCTAAGTACCCTGAAATAGTGATTTTGAGCCCATTTTTGAATACTTTCCATTTAGAATCATGAAAAAGTGTCTTCTAAAAACTTTTAGTACTTTCAAATAGGATTCCAATGGTACCAAGTTTTCCAATTTTGGACTTGTAAAGAGTGAGATACAATTTTTCAAAAATTCATATCAAAACTGAAATTTCCAAAACTTAAGGGAAATGGAGTTTTTCGAATTCTCTTTTTTCCCTCGATATCACTTGGACATTTTATACTTGATTTCAAAGATAGAAACTCGATTGCTCTTGTGTTTTGAAACCCCGTCTTTGAATCTCGATTTACGAGTGATTAGGGTTCGTTTTCACGAGATTTTCTTGGAATGTGCACTAGTGCGATCTTTTCATTTATTAGGGTTTATGAGTGATAGATCCTTTTTAATTGCCCAGGCTCGCACGAGAACCTTCAAGAGGATCCCACAGTGAACGCCTAAAAGCTCCGAGTGACATTTCTTTCTTGTACTTGTATCGGTGAGTGTCAAGTGCATGTTTACTTGAACTCCTGTGAACTCGTTACATGCTTACCTGTTATCAATGCTTTGGGATTTGAAAATGGAGTTGAATGTGTACTTTATCGCACTCATTCTCATTCGAAAACAACAACTCATGCTTCGAATGCTTGATTACTTCAAATGCTTGACCATAACAAATGCTGGAATGTATCACATGCTTGAATTACATGAAATACTATGCCATGGCGGCATACGTCGTTGGAGTGAATCTCCTCGACACACACATGTACATGGGGGACGCCCAAACTCATAGGCCGACCTTGGGACTCGAGCTGGCATGGGTTTGGTCGGGAACCTTGGTGAGCCATGAGAATCACATGATAAGCTTGATCTATTTGAGAGGTCTTGCTTGGCATACTCGTGGAGTATAGCCTTATAAATGTCGTGTGGGCCCGGAGCGGTGTATGGTGGACGGATGAGAAGTAAGTGGTGATCTACGGATTGGAAATATCAACCCGGTTGACGGAGAGTCATCGTGGGGAGAGATACGAATGAACTAGCGAAACTTGTGGAACTTAGCTCCTGAGAGCTACCATATTCTTGAATTGTTTCTGTTTACATTCCATTGGAATTATCAATTGCTTGTATTTTATCAATTGATCTGTTATTTGGGCTTGTTGCTTGGACTATGTGCGTGCATGTGTGTTCTTGGCCTCACGAGCGTTTTGCTCACCCTGTAGATTTGTTTTCCTTAACAGGATTGGATACGGAGTAAACTTGGAGAAATCCCCTTTTGATGTATCTTGTATTAGGGTTTCAAGTATTTTGGCTTGACCCTTTTTGGTTGTACTTTTGGAATTTTAATATATTATTTGGATATGTGATGTATATTTTGGAATTTAAGATGTACTATGGACACCCGATGTGTGGGTTGGATAATGGATGAATATTGTTAAGGTTGAACGCTTCCGTACTAATTACATTTATATTAACTGGTTGTGACGTCTAGTACCGCTATAAGCTTGAACGTAAATTGCCATGAGTCCTGGCGAGAGTTGGGCAGGCGTCCCGCGGATACCCTCTGATTTGTCTTAGGGAGAAGTGGGGGCGTCACATATTTGTGGTGTTCTCTGTAGTTATACTTCTTCATAGGTGTTACGACTTGTAGATAGCTATATGGTGAAGTCTGAAAAAAAATTTCTAGCAGCTAAGACTGTGGTCCCCCCAACAGAAAAACCCCAAAACTAGAGCATCTACAGTGGAAAAATGCCTATGTGGTATAAGCTCATATAATCAACACCCTATTTTTTAGTTGATATAAGCTCATTAACATGTCTATGTGATCCTTCTGTTTCTTATTGACTGTAGGAATAATAAAGAACTTGTGGCAAGGCTGGGTTCTCCACCTCTTGGATCTAAAGCTCTGGAGTTCCCTACCAGCTTTTCACAGAACATTTGGGGACAATTCAAAGCTTGCCTTTGGAAACAATATTGGTCTTACTAGAGAAGCCCTTCGTACAACTTGATGCATTTCTTGCACATTTTCGCAGTTTCTATGATTTTCGGGTTTTTGTTCTGGAATCAAGAGTAGAAAATGTAAGTATGTGCTGAATTTACTCAAACAAAGTAATAACATCTGCAGTAAAAATTCAAGAATTCCAACAGATGTTGTCCTTCATGCATGGAAGAGATTAATTGGTCCTTTGATAGCATGCACTAGACTCTATATTTAGCTTCTTCACGCAAGTGCATGACAATTGTATGGTTATAATGCTCGTGTTTGTATACTTTCCAACCTCTTATGGTCTGATGCAAAGAATGTTCTGGTGAGATCTAAAGAGGAATAAACCATTGGCTGTGCTTGAAGTTTGTATATGTAATGAACAACGAAGCTCTTTGAATGGTTGCATGAAATTGTTAGCAGTTTCTAACTTTGCAATTAGTTTTTGCTCCCTCTTATGGTCTGATGCTACAACGTCGAAAAAAGTTCTAATTTTCATATTACCATTTATGCAGCTGAATTCTTGCCAAATAGATTAGAAATTCAGTGCTTTGCACAAATGGCTAAAAGGTCATAGATTGTGATGTTGTTAGCGGACCATGGAATCGAGGTGGCCTTATGAGTTCTTTATTTCCTTTCATTCTCTCTTGCATATCTGATTTTGAATTAGTAGAGTTGTTTCTATGTTGATAAATATCCCTATAGAGTATTTACTATGTTATACAACTTGTATTTTTTATTGAGTAGACTGCCAACCATGAGTATTTAGAAAGCTTGGCAAAAGTGTAGACACCAAAAATTTTACCCTCATTTTATTTAAGTTTTATTATTTATTTATTTTTATTTTATTTCCTTCATTTTATTTATAGTTTTGTTCATTTTTGTTGAATTTTATTTATTCTTATTTCACTTCTATTTCTTGAAAAAAATTATTATTATTATTAAAAAAACAGGAAAAGAAAAGGAAAATCATTAAAATCAATGTTTGGTTAAAAAATTAAAAAAAAGGGGAAGCTTCGGCAGAAGAATAGAAGCATTGCAGCTCCATTTTCACTGACCATTTTCCACTCATTTTTTCTGGTTTTTCTTTCTCCCAAAACTTTGAACACCTCATCCCCTTTGATCCTTATCAAGAACCTTCCGGAATAATGGCCATCGAATGGCTCTAAAATATTCAGCAAATCTCAACTCTCATCCTCACCTTTGAGGGGAGGGTTTGAGAGTTGGTGTTTCATATAAATAGAACGGAAAGGGCCGAACAAAGGAAGGAGGGGAAGTAGAGTAAAGAGACTTGGCGGCTGGACAGAAGAAACCGAGAAAGCGAGAGATAGAGATAAGAGTGAGAGGGGTTGAGAGGAAAAACTGGAAAAGGAAGAACAACGGGAAGAGTAAGAGGGATAGACCGAGAGGAAAAAAAGAGATTGAGGAAGGTTACGGGTAGAAAGAAAAGAAGAAAAGAAAAGAAAGAAATGGGATGAAGCCTCCGGAGAAAGAGAAAAGAACAAGGGTTTCAGGCTAGGGAATCTGGGAGGAAAAGTTTCAAGGGCTGGCTGGGAAAGAACAAGAATCTGAGAGAGGAAGGAAAAGACTGGAAAAAAGAGGAGATTTTGGGAAGGAAAAAGAGCTGCGGAAACCAGTTGGAAAATGTCTCCAAACCCAAAGAAACGCAGTCCTCGTCGTTGCTCCATCTGTGCATATTTTCTTGGTTTCGTGACCAACACCCAGGCGGCATCTCTTCATTTTCCCTCACACAAATCCAGTTTCCAACAGCTTTCAGGTATGGTTCCACCCAAAAGCTAACATCATCTGTTCATTTGTTGCTTTCTCTGTCCCGATTTTCCTTTGCTAAGTTGCTCTGGTTGCCGACGTTTGATGATGTTGCTAAGCAATATTGTGAGTATTGCTTGGTGATGTTGTTGTGTTGTTGATAAGCTTGGTGGCGGTCCCTTTTGCTCATTTAATGTGAGTCTGAAATAAGAATTCAATCAAAAAGCCATGAACAGATAGCATTTCTTACACATGTAATCTGATGAACTAAAGGTGGCGTCTTTGGTCCTTGTTTGTGCGTGCAAGTTAGGTCTAAGAATTCTTAGGAGTGCAAACTACAAGATTCGAGTTTGATTGTTGGCTTGGGTTGGAAATTTGGTACTTTTTTGAATCTTGTGACATGAAAACTCAGAACCCCAGAACCTATACGTTTAACAGTTGGGAAAGGGGGAAAGAAACCATGAATTTTGGAGTTGTTTTCTTTCATTTCGCTGCCTTTTGCATCTCACAATGGCGTAGTGTGTATTTTCCGTGTAAGACTGCTGAGTCTTGAAGCATCGGAGGTTGGGAGAGATTGTAGAAGTTGTCTTTTGGTTGCTTAAGTTTCAAACCATTAGGAAAAGTTGCATGAACCCAGAATTTGCAGAAGGTCGCGTGGCTGAGTTTCCTTTGCTCTTCCGTGATTCTCTCTTTCTTTTTGCTAAGTGTTAGCTCACCTTTTCCTTTCATCATATTGAGATGGGTTCGTCTTGTGTTTGTTTTGATTAAAAGTTGATGTTTGTCGGTGATGTATTCGGTCGGTAATGGAACGTTGCATGTTGCAGAGGAAAGGAAGGGAAAATTCTTAAATTGTGATGAAAAAAAAAAGTTATTCTACAAAGGGGGTAATTTGTGGAGTTCGTTCCTGACTTGTGATCTTCGCATTTGTAAAATGCGAGTTCAGGTACCTCGCATTTCACAAATGCGAGGTAAGTCTTTTCACGAAAAAAGAAAAAGAAGATTGCATTCTCCAAATGCGAGCTTACTCAGCTCGCATTAGGAGAATGCGAGATTAGGGACCTCGCATTTCATAAATGCGAGGTACTCAATTTGAAATCAATCAGACTTCCCAATTTCGCATTTCTCTTCCGTCGTGGCTACCTGTACTCTTTCCGTGCAACCTTTCACTCTCAAAATTATCTTGGTCTGAGCTTTGTCATCGGAAAGCAGAGCCACAGCTTTGTCGTCGGAATCTGTCGGCCTTCTCCTCGGAAGCTCTGCAATGTTGTAGAGTTGCGGCGTTTCTCCTCAGGCGAAACCACAAAGGCGGCATTTCTTCCCGTCCGAAGCTGTCATCGGAAGCTCTCTGCCATTGCAGAGCTTCCCCTTTGGGAACCCATCTCTGGTAGCTAGCTCCATTTAAGTCCGGCATCCGTCTTTCTCCATTTGCCATTCCTTTCACCAGAAACAGCATAAGAGGTAAGATTTTTTTTTCTGAGTTTTAATTTTTTTCTGGGATTTTTTGTTTTTACGAATTGAAGTGGCTTTTATGATTTGGTAATTTATTGGACATTGTTGTTGTTTCGGTTGGCAATTTATTTGTGACATTGCATTGCTTGTTATCGGAGCTAAGTTTCTTCTTGTGGTTGATTACAAGAATGGGCTGTCCTAAGTTTCGGTTGGTGTAATGATAAATGTAGACAATAAAGAAGATAGCATGTCAGATACCTTAAAGATGAATCATGCTATGAAAATTCATAAAGGACAGGAATCTTTTTACGTGCACACAATGCGCAGGAGTGCATGAATATCCTCATATAATAAATTTTTTTTGATCTAGCAATTAAAGATCTAGCAAGTAAATCTGATATAACTTTTAAGATCATGCTATCCTTTGAATTTTTTCCCTTGTTGCTGTCTGTACTTTCAAAAATAAATGGAGTAAGAATTTGTTTATGCACTTACAAAAAATTAAAATAAAAACAATTTATTTACACACTTTCGAATTTATCCATTAATTCTTTGTCTATCCTTTTCATTTTTCATTTTTGCAATTGAAGCATGTTAATTACTTAATCTTCTTATGCCAAGTTGGACAATACATCTTCCGTATCGCGTTATGAGACAGTTTGGATATCATCAACCCGTGCCTGATCTGAGATTGACCGAAAATCAAGCAGCACTACATTCTTTGGATCGTCGTGGCAAGGGAAATCAGAACTGGGTAACTACACATGGAGCATATATTGATGTCTGGACTGATCGTCATTCTCATGTGGAAGACGGTGTTGTAGCTGAAGATCCTAGATATCCATCCGATGAGTATCGTCAGTGGTATCGCGAGCGGACAGTGCTGTATGTTTCAAATCCTACTAGGCAGCTCGTTTTTCCCGAGAGATTTCAGGGTGATAGCGCCAGAGCTCAATATCTGGTAAGTTTTTCTTACAATTAATGAAATAGATTCCCTTCCAAGTCGATATAGATTTAACTCTATTAATCCTTATTCATCCCAATATTTGCACACCAGATGGATGCTATGACTCAGGTGTATTACATGGCAGAGACCTCTATAACACAGAGTGACGAACAGCACGCGAATTATTTTAATGCAATGAAGGACTTTGCATCCATGACATTGGAAACTGTAGGGGAGTCTTCCCGACTTGCATTTCGCCCTCCACGAGTGCCACATCAAATTCCACAGCCAGCAGACCCGCGTCGCGTTGAAAGAGCTCCTAGGAATGTTCACGGAGGCCAGCATGGCGGTGGACGGCGTCGTAGATTCCGATCACCAGAACCCACCGTCCAAACTGGATTTGATACTAGCTCACAGGCTACCGAGCATCAGGGCACCTCTACGGGACCTATTGGTCATTCTAGGTCCCCAGTGTCTATGGCGGAGTTCACGGCCAATACAGACTTACATCATGGCAGTGGTGAACAACATGTGGGAGGTACAGATGCAGGCCAAGGTACCCAAGCACTGGATGCTAGACTTGAGTCACAAATTACTCAAGTCGATATAGTGATGCCAGGGCAGCCACGTCGAACACAAAGAGTACACAAACCCAGAGGATGTGGCACTCATGGAAAACTTGGACATCATTGATATTCAAAACTGATATTGTGTGCTTGTGCTATTCAATATTATTCTAAGTGTAGGGGAGGAAAATGTGTGGGACTTGTAGTAGTTTTATGATACCTATGTGGACAAGTTGTTGGAAATATTGTTTAGATTAAATGTTGTGGTCTATTTTGGATTTGCTGGCAGGGAGTTTAGTCCACTTTTAAGGGGAGATTATGTCAAAATTTTTTCGAAAATAAAAGTAAATGTACATATATATGTATATTAATTATAATAAATTACAATAAACAAATAAATTGCAAATATGATTATTATGTTGGATCTTTATTTTTGCATTTATAGCAAAGTATATCTTGTACTTTATAAGATAAATAATCACGTAATAATCATTTGATAAAGGGTTAATGCAAAAAACCCCTACAAACTATAACCCCTACAAACTATAACCCCTACAAACTATATTTTCATATATATTTATAATATATTTGTATAAATATGTAATTATACATTTATTTAAATATTATATATTTACATATATATATAATATATATTATACATTTATGTATACGTATTTATGTAATTATACATTTGTATACATTTATATTAACATTTATGTATATTTATAATATACATTAATATTATGTGTAGACACCAAATTTTTGAATAATTTTTTTTATTATTGCATTATCTATTTTATTGGTCAATTTCATGTTTTTGGGGCATTTTCTAGCATTTTATAGCATTTTAGATTATTAATTATTATTATTTTTATTTTATTCTCGTTTCTCTTATGTTATTTGTTGCTCATTTAGTTGGCCTTAAATAAAAAATGAATGAAAAAAAAGAAAGAAGAAGAAGAAAGAAAATTATTCACAAAATAGGATTTATTACTGTTAATTACCATTTGTTATTTTAAAAAAAAAGGAAAAAGAAGGAAACCCGCACGCGGGTTTTAGGTTGATTAAGAGATTCTGAAGAAAAAAAAAATTGTATATAAAAAATGAATGAAAAAAAAGAAAGAAGAAGAAGAAAGAAAATTATTCACAAAATAGGATTTATTACTGTTAAATTACCATTTGTTATTTTTTTTTTTAAAAAAAAAAAGGAAAAAGAAGGAAACCCGCACGCGGGTTTTAGGTTGATTAAGAGATTCTGAAGAAAAAAAAAACAAATTGTATATAAAAAATCAATGAAAAAAAAAGATAGAAGAAGAAGAAAGAAAATTATTCACAAAATAAGATTTATTACTGTTAAATTACCATTTGTTATTTTAAAAAAAAAAAAGGAAAAAGAAGGAAACCCGCACGCGGGTTTTAGGTTGATTAAGAGATTCTGAAGAAAAAAAAAATTGTATATAAAAAATGAATGAAAAAAAAGAAAGAAGAAGAAGAAAGAAAATTATTCACAAAATAGGATTTATTACTGTTAAATTACCATTTGTTATTTTTTTTTTTAAAAAAAAAAAGGAAAAAGAAGGAAACCCGCACGCGGGTTTTAGGTTGATTAAGAGATTCTGAAGAAAAAAAAATTGTATATAAAAAATGAATGAAAAAAAAAGAAAGAAGAGGAACCTAAGGGAGTTTCTTATTGCCAGACAAACACCGGCGCCGGTGTTACTCTTCTTAAGATGCGCCGGTGTTTCCCTGGAACCTAAGGGAGTTTCTTATTGCCAGACAAACACCGGCGCCGGTGTTACTCTTCTTAAGATGCGCCGGTGTTTCCCTGGAACCTAAAGGAGTTTCTTATTCCCAGACAAACACCGGCGCCGGTTTTACTCTTCTTAAGATGCGCCGGTGTTTCTCTGACATACAGGTACTGAACCGTGGCTTTGGAACATTTACTTTTGACCGAATTTTCAATTTTGACCGCAATTGTCTAAACCTAATTTTCACTTCTTCACTCTTCAGTCTTCGGCCTTCACGACACAGACAGATTCGCCGCTTCAATCTTCCCCACTTCAGCTCAATTCATCTGCTTTGATTCTCATTTCTCAGCTGCTACCCATCAATTTAGCTCAGCTGGGTTTTGGTTATCCCTTTTTCCCCTTTTATTCCTTTCATCTTCGACGCTTCACGTCTGGTTGCTGGGTTTGTAGCCTCCGCCGCTTCATAGCCTTCCGTCCCCTCGGCCCTCTTCCGTCCCCTTCGCCGCTTCATTTGTCAGCTACTACCCATCTCAGCTTATACCAGGTTTGTTTATCCTTTTTCCTTTTTTTTCATTTCATTTTTTATTACTCGGTTTTGGTTGCCCTTCCGTCCCCTCGGCCCTCTGTATAATGTTTATGTACTGCTGTAATTTTTATCAATTTATGATCCTTATTAACTTGTCATTGCATATGATCCTTATTACAGGCTGATTAGCCTAAACCAAATTTTTTTTTGCTTTGTCCTAAAATAGATAAGCTGATTAGCCTAAATCAAATTAGATAAGCTGTCAGCCTATTTGTCCTGTAATTTTCATTTTTTTTGACTCGGTAGATAATTTGGGTGGCTTGTTGTTGAGTTGCGCCGTTGCTGAATCTGGAACTTAATTGGGAGGTAGACTCCCTGTTAATGTTTTTGGCTGACTGTGAAAAATGTCAATTAATT
Organism: Coffea eugenioides; assembly: GCF_003713205.1. Classification (NCBI taxonomy): domain Eukaryota; kingdom Viridiplantae; phylum Streptophyta; class Magnoliopsida; order Gentianales; family Rubiaceae; genus Coffea; species Coffea eugenioides. The sequence continues at coordinate 59,209,691 of NC_040036.1, forward strand.
GGTGGTCAAGTATTAGATGTTGGTACTAAACTGTTAAATTCCCTGTACTTCACTTTTAAATTCCACCAACGGCCTCAGTAAAAGTCTTTTTCTTTTGGTATTATCTGAAAAATGGATTAAAAAAAAGGGAAAAAAAGGTCGTCGGACTTTAAGTTGGACAGCCTATCATATGGTCCCTTGTGTCACTTAATTTAGTAATTCATAACCACGTCATTGTGGAGTTGTATTATAATTTGATATTGAAGCATGTAGAAAGTTTAACTCTAATTCAAGTACTTCCATTTGGCGAAATGGGATGAATTTTTGGCACGTTTGATTACTTGGTGAAGTGAAGTGAGAATTTGACAGAAGCTTCCAAAAGATGTTTCTCAATTGTTGAACAAATCTTATTGTTTGTCTTGTCAGGTTAATATAACAGGTTAACATAGATATAATAACCATGACTCTTTCAATAATAATCTCATACTACCATTTATCATAGTTGCCAGTCTTTCAATAGATGTGCTATTATAGGTAAACACTTAATCCTATAATTAAAAAACTTTATTAACCAAAGTGCAGTGACACAAAGATTCTATAATGAAACAGAATTTTATTTTCTGTACAGCAAGGTTTTTTTCTTTCTTTGGCCAAAGCTTTTTCTGCTTATGTCTACAGTGACCAAATGTTTATACATATCTGGTTTCTGTCTTTTTGGTTTAAATTCTTCAAATAATCTTTTCTACAATCCACCATTAGTGTATTTGACAGAAGCTCAAATGCTAGTCCACATATGAAATAATATAAGTCCCTTGCTAGAGCAGGGCTACTAAATCATTCCGTGACCTCCTGTTTCTGAAAGCCCTTTTACTTCCATTAGATCGAAAACCTTTTGTCCGTGGGTCACAATCGAAAACCTTTTGAGGAGATTAATTAGGTGTTGTTTGATTTAATCAGTTTTGGTCAACGAAGCAACGTTGCAAACTTGAGTCAGTTGACAATGCCACCTAGGAATGCAAAAAGAGGCACACGAAAGAGGAGTCGGGACCAAAACAGCACTGCTAGCACCAGTGCAGGCCCCACCAGTGCAGCCTATCATGTTAGTAGGTTCACTTCAGTTGAAAATCAAGATTGGTATCTCGTTCGTGCTAATAATACAGTTCTAGTTGAAGTGGACCTTGATCCTGTCTTTGATTGGAAATTTCACTTTCGAGAACAGTTTGCAACAATGGGGTGGGACTGTATGTTGAATCTACCTCGACGGTATTACCCAAATTTGGTGCGGCAATTCTATGCTAACATCTCGAATAAAGGGTTTGTCAATTCTGTAGAACTACAGAGTTATGTGAAAGGGGTACATATAACTCTAACGAGATAGACTCTGTCCGAGATTTTAAGAGGTGATGACGAGGGTCCCGTGTTTGAACATGGAAAGTACATAGTCCGAGGGGATCCAACATGGCAATTCGAGGTCACTCTCCCTAAGTATACCAATAGCTTTAGTTCTTTTAAAACCATAGTGGATCCTGTCACGGGGGACTCAAGAATGGAATCAGCACCTATTCCCACTAAGAGTCTTACGCTCCGGCACAGTTTATTGGTATATTTGTTGAACCACAACATTCTGCCGGCTTCAAGCAGCAAGAATGAAGTCCGGGTAATGGATGTGTATTTCCTAGACAAATTAGAGGCTGGTTTAGGCAATGTATCAGGGATTCCGATATCCACAATCATACTCGGTGCCATGTCAAGAACTGCAGGGTTTAAGGGGGCTAAGAAAGCACTACCCTATGCTAGGACACTAACGCGTATCTTTGAGCACTTCGGTGTAAATTTGATTGGCGAATCGTACAACACTGCATCAGCAATAGTGAACCAAGCCACAATGGACCGAATTGCCTATCGCGATGAAACGGAATTGGGTGAGGAAGAACAACAAGAAGAGGGTGAAAACAGGCAGGCCACAACTGATGCAGGGTCTTCTCAGGCTACAAATGGGCGAACAATTCAAGACATGATTGGAGCTGTGATCACTGAGATGCGTGCAATGCGTGAAGTGGTTGATCGGTTGGATGGGAGAGTACATGCAGTCGAGGGGCGATTGTCTGCGATCGAAGACAGATTGGAGGCATTGAGTGGTGGTCAAAACACAAGCCGAGTGGAGCGAAATGAACACGGAAATTAGTCACAGGCTATAATCTTTGTTTTTAGATTAATCTTTTGTAGCTAATGTGCTACGCATATGTTACAAGTCTAACACAGTTGACATGTCAATATATTGTTATTTCAATGTAGGACTTATTGTTCAGATTAAATGTTGTCTATTTTGGATTTGCTGGCAGGGAGTTTAGGCCACTTTTAAGGGGAGACTCTGTCAAATTTTTTCCAAAAATAAAAAGTAAATGTATATATGTATGTATATTAATCACAATAAATTACAATAAACAAATAAGCAAATCTAAGTTATAAATAATCTAAGCAAATCTAAGTTATAAATAATCACGTAATAATCATTTCATAAAGGGTTAATGCAAATAACCCCTACAAACTATATTTTTATATATTTATAATATATTTGTATAAATATTATATATTTGTATAAATTAAATATAATATAAATATGTAATTATACATTTATTTAAATATTATATATTTAACATATATATAATATATATTATACATTTATGTATACGTATTTATGTAATTATACATTTGTATGCATTTATATTAACATTTATGTATATTTATAATATACATTAATATTATGTATTATGTATAATATAATACATTTATGCATTTATATTAATATACATAATATTAATTATACATTTATATTAATTATATTAATACATTTATACATAAATTTAATATATGTATTTATAATATATTAATTTATACATTTATATAATATTCATTTTTAATTTATACAATTAATACATTTATATTATATTTATATTATGTATTATATACAATATAATATATTTTTGTATTTTTATATAAGTATATAAATATATTTATTTATAAATATTTATAAATTTATTACAAACACATAAATGTATATAAATATTTAAACAATAAAAATTTTAAATTACAAATAATATGAATTATACATTTATAAATAATATTAATATATATTTATAAATGTATTATAAATGTCATTTAAGAAATTTAACTTTTCCACTACATAATAGCAAATTAGAGAAATTGATTAATCAATTATTAGTAGTATCAATAACAAAAAAATAAAATACTATTCTTGTTCATTCTTATTATTTATTTCACTGTAAATAATAATTGCTAACTTTTCTTTTTATGTGGTATATAATAAGTTACTTTTAATATAAGTAGTTGACTAACTACGAATTCTCAATTAGTTTATAGATACTTTAATTATTGAATTACTAGATTAATACACTTTGCAAAAATTGTTGACGTACTAGATTAATACACTTTACAATATCAGCTACATATATTTTTTAACAACAAAGAGTTTATGGTAAATTATTAAGAATGAATTTAACAAATACACAAATTTAAAAAGTAATTTAAAAAATATTTGAATTTTTTTATGCAATTTTTCTAGGAATTCGTATTTATCGGATGCAAGATAAAGTCCAACCAAAAAGCTTGCTAGATTGGTTAAGATTTATTCCCCCAAATTATTATCAACTATTGATGTCAATATTATGGAATCTTTTTTTTTCCAGTTGTGATGAATTTAGAGCCTTAAGTAGTAAAATTTGTAGAAATTTGCAATGAAATCATAAAGCAAGAGAAAATGGCATTACAACTGAAGCAAAAAGAAAATTTTTTAGGCAAAATCTAGAATCCTGTTGTTGGAAAGCAAACAACATAGGTACATTGTGAATACTGATCACTAGCAATAATCATAAGTGTAAAATTGCAGCTTGCAGCGCCCACTGGACAACGGAGGCTTTGTGGTTTGATGCGAGGTACATGACCTCGCATTTCAGAAATGCGAGATACATATACCTCGCATTTGTGAAATGCGAGGTCATGCACCTCGCATTTCTGAAATGCGAGGTCAGCTTTTGTTTTTTGATTTTTTTTTTTAATTTCGGTGGTAGAAAATTGAAGGAGAGTTCGCATTCAGCAAATGCGAGCTCAAGGAACTCGCATTTGATGAATGCGAAGATCCTAAAAACAGAAACCAGTACACAAAATACCCCCTTTGTAGAATTTTTTTAAAAATCATCATAATTTTAGAAATTTTTCAGGAAAGGAAACCAGAAATGAGAGAAATGCTTATTCGATGCATGCATGAAAATGTTATCAAAATTGCACTTTGCTCCCTGTTGTTTTTGTCTAATGCTACTATGACCCAACTAATTGGATAACTTAATCAATTTTGTCCCCTTAACATGCCATTTTTCTTTAACATATCTTAACGTGATTCTTAGATAGATTTTTTAATGAGTTTTAGGATGAATTTGAAGGTTTAATAACTTTTTCTAAACTTATAGTTTTGATTTGAATTTTAGTGGAATTTTGGGCAATTTTGTCATTTAATTATAGAAAATGGCATTTTATTCATTTTTCGTGAATTTTAGCATTTGGCTTTGGTAGGTTTCATCTTAAACCTAATGTTTGTAATAATAATGATTTGATTCCTTAAAATTCTTTAATTCTTTCAATTGGATCCTTGTTTGTTTTAATTTGTCAAATATGAGTTGTTTACTTTTATTTGAATGCTTTAATTGATTCAATTTCGGGTTTATTTTCTATTTCTTGTGATTATTTTTTAATTAAAGTGATGTCTTGACCATTTTATTGTTTTGGAGGGTAAATAAGAAAATTGCCTTTCATTAGACAACCAATTCAAGGGAGGTACACTCTACTCCTTCATTTTGATTTTATTTGACCCTATGTACCCCTATGTGACTTTTATGTGTGTAATTGCATGTCTTTTAAATGTTTTTATTTCATTTATTTATTTAGTCATTTTAATTGTTTTGATTTTATATATTTATTTTAATTTAGTTTTTAATCATTTGAGAGGCATTTAAATGCCAAGATGTAATAGTTAGATATTTTATTTTATTTTATTCCTTCCACCCCTTTAGATTGTAGTTAGGGCCCCCAAATATAATAGTTAGGGCTTTATTCGCTTTATTTGCTTTATGTGTTTTGCATGCTTGTGTGTTATGTGTTACTCGCTTTATTAGGGTCTTGCATCTAAATACCATGCTTATGTGCGATGTGTTTTATGTGATTTATGTGTTTATTCGCTTTATTATGTTTTATATAATTTATTTGATTGTAATAAATGCATGACGTCACCACACTAGTCCAACGCTAGTTGTGGTCCTTTGTTTCGATTTCTCGCTAGTCCAATGCTAGTGAGAACTTATAGACATGGGCTAGTCCAACGCTAGACCCTTAGGGACCGTTCACGCATTAGACCATCTTTGTGTGACACAATCACTACATTTTCATGCATATTTTTCACCTTTTAGGATTTTTATCATTTCGCATGACATTTCCTCCTTATACGTATATCCCTTATCCCATATGCTCCTATATGTACATCTATTATCCCGTATTTCCCCTATATGTATATTCCTTACCCCTGTGTGTGAATCATGACATTAGATTTGCATTTCATTTAAGAATTAGAACTAGATTAGATCATTTGTTTGATTAGATAGGAAATACTCCTCAAATATGGGATATGGACGAGTTTGGCTTTCTAACCTTAGTACACTCGTATTCCCTCTATAAAAGGGAAAATTGAAGTCACGAATCTTAGTTCCCCGCACCTGTTATGATGCATTCCTTTAGGTCATGTATATTTGTATCTTATTATTTTCTTTTCTTCGAGTCTCATATTTTTTGCATATTCATGACCTCTTCGAAGAATCACTCTTAGGCATCACAATTAATGTGATTGGCACCAATTAAGTTTTGAAGAGATATTCCGACCCCCCCGATACACTAGGTCTATGTTTGCATCCATATAGTGACATCCAAATGTGATAAATTCTTAGATTAAAATAAGAAGATTTTTTACTAAATCACGCAACTAGCCTTGGTTGGTTGAAAGGGTGCCTTGGATTATTATCCTTGTCTTTCCTTTCTTCAAATGCGACTCCCAACCCCTTTTCTCTGATTTTCGAAGATTTGGAGTCATTTAAAAAGGGTTTTTTTTCTACTTTTTCTTTAAAAATTCATTTTTAAGTGACTTGGTACACCTTAACTCAATACCAAGTGGTGACTCCTATTTTTCATTAAAAACCCTTTTTAAACTATTATTTTAGGTCAAAACCGTCGCATTTTTAGTCCCATTTAGGCCCCCATTTCTTTCTTTATTTCCTAAAAATCAAAAAATCATTTTTTAATCAAAATTAAATCAAAATTCATTTCTTTATTCATTTTTCTGAAAGTAAAAAACTCATTTTTCACTCAAAAATTAACCAAAAACCCTTTTTTCTAAATTTATTATTCATTTATTCTTCTTTAAAAATGGGGCGCGACAAAAAGCAGATGGACATCATGAACAAATAGTAAAGCTCATGGAAGAATTCATCATGGTACAGGGATAACTTGCGACTTGGTGAAAGGAGGATGTTGATGATGATTTAGAATTATGATAACCCATGTGGTACTTGAAGTAAGAAGCTCACCTCTTGTAGTTAATAGCAGGTGGTTACTTTTTAAAGCAAGTGTAAAGCAAGTTTTGGAGTAATTAAGCAGTTGTAACAATTTTATCTATCAATTTGAATCCCTTCTCTTGCACATAACAATGAGATTATTTACATGATGGATGGAGATTTGTGTAATGTTAGTCTTTTATCTTGGAGATCGATTGATAAGCTTCAGTTTTCTTTTGGTTATTTCCTGTAATTGTTCTATTTCCTTCTAATTTATTGCCCTTTCTATTTCTTGATTTTTATGAAATTCGTTGTAGGCTTGTATGGAGTGAGGTTGTGACGTAGAATTATAGCAGCAATCTTCTAAAGTTTGAACCCTACTAGCAACGGATCAATGTCGTGCATCACAAACCAGTTTATGTACTACAAACTAGTTTCCCTTGTGTCAATGCCAAAATTATAAGATGGTTTATGTAACTTTATGGATCAACGTAGTGCATCGCAAACCAAACTTGAATATTATAAATCAATGTAGTGCATCACAAATCAAACTCTAATAACTAAGTATTTATGGGCAAACTTGAAATCTTTCACTGCACAATCAGGAAATTGATCAAGGCATTGTTGTTAGGTGTACATAAATATTGCAAAGTTGTTTCATTGATATTCACAATGAAACATCTAAATCAAGCATCTGTGGTGAAGAATTAATCATCTCTTGTTTAGATATGAGCCTAGACAACGCCTTTAAAAGCTCAAGATGCACTGCTTGCTTTAGTTAATTGGTAAAACTGGTGGAATGCCTTTCATGATCCTCGGCACATGTTATAGTTGTACACTTTAATGATGATGCTAAATAATATTGGATAGCTCTTTTTTAAAAACCTCAACATATTCTATCTAATCTTTTTAGCATTAATAGTGCTTAATTGTTATACATAATCTATTAACTCGTACGATCCCTAATATCACTAATCTAACCAATAACAAATACCAACCCAATTAATATTTCATAGTTACTATTAGATTTTTAAGATATTTGAAGTAAGCCTTAGGACAACTAATTCTACATCAACTACACATCAACTATTGTTAATATATATCTAGTACTCATATCTTAGTAAAATTTTAACTCTATTATCAATGTAGTATAATATAGTAGACACATTACTTCTATCTTATTAATTGACTAGATAATATTGTAAATTTTGTCAAAGAAAAATGTTATTTTTATACCAAATGCTAATATGATAATTAACTAATTCAATAAATTGCTTAGCAATAGGCATACTTAGATAGCACGGGAAGTGGTTGAATTTAAAAAAGATTTACAACAGGTACGAATCCAATTATGGGATCAGGTAATATTAGTGTTTAGCTAATGTGAAATTCAAGATCAATGGATAATAACCTAAAAGTTCAATCTTTGTAATTTTACAATATAAAAAGCAAAATCCACACTCAAAAGAAAAACAAAAATGGTTTACTTGAATTTATAAAAAAAAATAAACAAAAATGTTTGAGCATGAATTTATTAATATTAAAAAACTAAAAGGTTTCAAACCTTGCATATGTTAAATGCGAGGTACTGGACCTCACATTTGACAAATGTGATTGAAGCAATTTTTTTTTTTTGGGTTTTTGCAACTCAGAAATTCAATGATAAATCGCATCTGCAAAATGTGAACTTAGTGAGCTCGCATTTTGCAAATGCGATCATCACTTGATGGAATGCTACATACAAAAAGCCCCATTTGTAGAAAAATTTTAAATTTCATCATAAAATTAGGAATTTCTCCTGGTTTTTGAAGGTTTATCTAGTCTACTAAATAATGCCATGAGGGAACACAGGATATCAGGATTAAAAATTGCTCCTGAAAGTCCTACTTTGTCACATCTCTTTTTTGCATATGACACATTAATCTTCTGTAGAGCATCTAAAGAAGAAGCAGGTAAGGTCAAACAGCTGCTAGAGATATATGGAGAGGAATCAGGACAACGTATAAACACAGAGAAATCATTTGTGCTATTTAGCAAGAACACGGAAGAGAGCAGCATTGAGAAGATTCTGAATGCGTTGGGAGGAATGAAACAAGTGAGGCAGAGTAAATACTTGGTGCTTCCTATGATAATTGGGAGATCTAAGAAACATGTTTTCAAATATATAAGAGAAAAAGTGAATAGTAGAATCAATGGATGGAAGGAAAAACTGCTAAGCCAAGCTGGTAAAGAGGTGTTGTTGAAAGCATACCAAACTATGCTATGAATTGTTGCAGATTACCAATTGGACTGTGTAAAGACATAAGAAGAGATATGGCTAAATTTTGGTGGGAAAGTAAGGATGATGAAAGAAGAACACATTGGATGGGGTAGCAGAAATTGACTGAGGTGAAGGGTAAGGGCGGATTGGGGTTTAGAGATTTGCAAGAGTTTAATAAAGCCATGTTAGCAAAACAGTTGTGGAGAGTGATAACCAAGCCAAATTTGATGATCAATAACATTCTGAGAGGAAATTATTTCAAAGGAAATCTATATGGACAATGAAAACTAGAAATGCTGATTCTTGGATGTGGAAGAGTATGCTCAGTGCAAGGGAGGTGTTGGAAAAATGTGCTAGGAAAAGATTAGGGGACGGACGTGCAGTTAACATATGGAAGGATAGATGGCTTTTAGACAAGGGTCACGGTAAGATAATATCTGCAAGGCCACTAGATTGTCAAATAAAAATGGTGCAGGAAATAATACAGAATGGTGAATGCAATAAAACAGTAATGCAGGGAACTTTTAATGCAGAGGATTGTAAAAGGATTCTGGCCACTCCCATTAGTTTATATGGAGGAAAGGATGGACTTATACGGCCTTACACCACAACTAGAGAGTATTCAGTGAAGAGCAAAAGAGATGCAAAAAGAGAGAAAAGGTGTGACGACCCCATCTTCCCCTAGGGCGTACCCCAGAGTTTAGCAGACCGCCTGCCCAACTCTCGCCAGGACTCACTCACTCACTTCAAATAAAATAGTTCCCAACCTCAAGTGTAAATGGAATAACAGTTCCCAAATTTGGAACATATATGTACATTCATTTCTATTCCAAACATTCATACAATCTCAAATATAACAAAAGATATGAATTCCAGATACATTCAATCCGAATAGAGCACTAGCACGAGTACAATCACAAAAATTCAAAAACTAGACTATGCTAGCCTGTACCAGTCTCACACCCTCACTCGTACCCCCTGTAAGGAAAACAAATTTAACGGAATAGAGTGAGCTAAAACTCAGTGAGATTCCAAAACTTCATGCAGACCCAAGTAGCAAGTTGGCCATATGTAAAACTTGAACTCTTAAAATGAGCGAGTGTAAAAGTTCATAAAAAGAAACAATAACACGACAAGTAATAATCATTTCAAAGTATAAGTATACGAATGACTCTCAATAGTCAAATTCCCGTTGCTTCACCAGAGCTTGATCAAGTAGTAGTTGACACTCCGTCAACTTTCAAGTAAAGTAACCAGTCCAGTAGAGCACCACTTAACTACAATCTCCGTCCACCATTCAAACCCCCTACCGGGCCCAAAATCCTCAACAAACACGGGTGGTAATACTCGAGCATACCGATTAGTCGAGAAGATAACACTCCACTCGACAAAACAAGAGACTCAGGATTCGTTACCTATCGACCAAGCCCTTGCCGCCTCGACTCGAGTAACTAGCCACATGGTTTTTGGAATTCCAGAGAGTACACACATCATACACAAGTATATCAAGTCAATTGCAACAAATAAACAAGTATATATCACATTAGGGCAAGTGCGATAAAGTACACCCTTGCCCAACCAAACCAAGCAAATCTTATCCGATCACGTTGATAAAGAATTTAAATCAAGTATCAAGTTCAATCATGTATTTAGAAGTACTCACCAAAAATTTAGTGCTTGTCAAAATCACGCTCAGGTACAACTCCTTGGTTGGAGTCCAAATCTGCGATAAAATATCATTTAAGAGTTTAAAATCCATTAGGGTTCGAAACATAAGAGTTTCGTTTCAAGAAAATCAAGTAAATAAAACTTGTTTAAGTAGTAGTCATATGGCTTCTCAAACTCTTGAAAATTCATGCTCGCTCTTTTAGTTTCGATAAAGCAGTGATTTATACTTTGGAAGTCACACTTGGTATGAAAAATCGAGAAAATCGTATTTTTAAGGGTCGCTACTTTTACCTTTTAAAGGGTACAAGTTTCGGCAAAATGTTCAACTTATGTACCTCTTATTAAAGAAAACTCGAATACCATAAACAAACTAAGTTTGCTTCAACTCGAGTTGTCACACAAGTTTCAAGTTCACTCGCCTAACCCTTGAGCGAAAATTTATGCAGCATGCCCTTTGTATTTATCCATTTTCCCATCCAAGTACAACTTGGATTCACAAGCCAACAAACCTCCAATCCAATCACAAGTGATAACCAACTACATACATCTATTCAAGGCCTCAAAACCAACTAAACAAACCAAATAATAACTTATCACCATGGACCAAAGCTGGAAACCAGTTTAAAGAAGAACTTATAAATGGCAGATTTGTTATCCTTCGATGTTTTGGTCATAACTATAGCTAAGTATATCGGATTGAGATAAATTTTATGGAATTTCGAAGCTAAGACATAGACCTACATTTCCCATGAAAACATCGACACCCAGTTCTCGCATTTTCAGGGTAAAAAATGGATGGTCAGAAACACATAAAAAACAGGTCAGGAAAATTAGAGTGTTTGTGCAGTCAGGAGTTCTTTGGCCAAAACATAAGCTAAAATGATCCAATTGATCTGAAAATATTCAGGTAGAAAGTTAACTCAAATCTTTATAACTTTTATGTTTTGTCCAAAAGCTGATTCAGTCTAAAACATGGAGAAATTCGCAGCCTAAGTTGAGTCCAAAAACAGGGTAGAACTGAAATTCCTTACCAAATGCTGGAAATTCAACTTTTAACTCTAAAAAGTAACATCAATCTATTAATCACTTCATCAATTTCATATCCTAGCTTAATAACATTATTTACTAGGTATACAACAATAATCAAAGCTGAAAAATGCAAACCCTAGCTAAACATTCCACTACACCATCAAGAACTAAACAATCAACCATAGCAAGCCAAGATTAAAAGCTTCTATACCAAACTTAGCAAGATTAACCAAGAGAAAAGGAAGTGGATCATCTTATACCTTACAATACTTGTTTCTAAGTGAAGAACCAAGCTCTTTCTCCCAAGACTTTCACCTTTCCTAGCTTCCTAAACACCAAGAGGTAAGTTTAATCGGTTTGGTTTGTGTGATTACAACTCAACAAGGAAGAATCAAGGTTGGAGTTGAAGTTGTTTTTCTCTCTTTTTTCCTCTCTTAGTTTTGGCCACCAAGCAAGAAAGAATGAAGGAAATTTAGCTCAAATGAAAGATAAGTAGAAAGGAAATGTTTTAGGTCAAAGGTTGCTTGAATCCTTGGCACTTGTCAAGCCAAGATTTCCCTTCTTTGTTTTCTTTTCTTTCCTTTCCTTTGGTCAAAAATGGTGGCTGTTTTATAGGATATTTTAGGGGTGATTAGCTGAAATAAAAGCAAGGAGATTAAGGTAATAAAATAGTGTTCCAGTGGTATACTCAATCGGTAGCAAACGGTGCACGGCGGCTCAAGCTGATTTTCCTTAACTCGCGCATACTTGTGTTTTTACTTATGGTTCACTAGTTTATTATTAGCACTTCTAATCACACACTTCCTCTCATCTAAAACTCACTCTTAACCACCAAATTTAGTACACACACCTCCACAATTAATCACACTACCAAAATATGCGAAAATCCTAATTTACCCTAACTATAAAACTAAGGGTAAAACTCTTAATTCTATTATTTATTACAACTATTGAGGGAGAAAATGAGTAGTAAAGATATTATAAAGTAATTTAATCAAAATAAGAGGAAATTTTTAAGAAAATATGAGCGAATTTTCCAGTCGTCATAAAAGGAGCAATGGTACAACAAGAGAGGAGTAGCAGAAATGAGTAGGAACTGGTGTGTGGAAATTTTTATGGAGTCTAAACATGAAACACAAACTCAAGCACTTTATATGGAAAAGTCTGTAAAATATATTACCAGGAAATGAAGTGATTAAAAGAAGAATTGGAAGAGGATCTGAATTATGTGCTTGCTGTGGGGAGCAACTTGAAACTCTAGAGCATATGTTTTTCTTTTGTAAACATGCAGAGCTGATTTGGAAAGCTTCTCCAATACAGTGGGATGGACTACTGGAGTTCAGGAAAAGCTTTTGGCTATGGTGGAACAATCTAATGGAGGCAAAGGAGAGAGGTGCAGGAAGGGAACATATTTGCCTTGTAGTGAGTATACTATGGCAAATATGGAAGTCTAGGAATCTAACTCAGTTTAACAGAGAGGAAGCATGCCAAGGGAGAACAGTGCTAAAGGTAGTTAATGAGTGGAATGAATATGATTCAGCTCAACAAACAGATAAAGAGGTTAAGATAGAAGAAAGGGAGCAGTAGGAGGAACCAACAGAGTGGTTGCCTCCAACAAAGGGGATTGTTAAATTGAATGTGAATGCAGCCTTAAACACAGCAAAATATAGAGCAGGATGGGGAGTGACTGCAAGGCAGGAAGATGGAGGGATCCTGAGTGCTTGGGCTGGAAGTGTAGAAAGAAATGGTGAAGCCATGGTAGAAAAAGCTAATGCAATTCGAATAGCACTTATTAAAGCTGAAATGATGGGGTAGAGGAGGATTGAAGTTCAATCAGATTTCAAGGGAGTGGTGGAAAAAATCAAGGGAGGAAGCAGGGATGATCTAAAGATTGGAATAATCTTAGAAGACATACTTAAGCTGAGGAACATATTTGGTGAATGTTACTTCTCTTTTGTCAAAAGGGAAGGGAACTTTGTGAGTCATCACTTGGCAAAATTTGCCATTCAATTGATTGATTACTGAAGTAGATTGGAAAGGGTCTTTTCCATCTTAGTTAGTGAGATTAGCCAAGAAAGATGTAAGAGCAGTTGCTCAACCTTTGTAATCTTTTTTGAGGATTAATGAAAATTGTTATCGTTTGGAAAAAAAATTATTTTGCTCCACCATGGTCGAAAAGCAACCGCTACCTCAACCACAGCCCATAGCCATTTCCCCCATCACCATTTCCTTCCACTACCACTTGCATAAACTGCGGCGGCCCAACCTACAACCCCATTCTCTTCTTGCCAGCCAATCTCCCTATGAACCAACACTAAAGAAGCCATCATGCGAACAACTCCAGTCCCACAGTCCCAAAAGGTGGTCCTGCTGCAACCTCCCTACAGCTTCCAAACCCCAGATAATCTCCAACCAAAACGACATCATCCAGCTCCACTTATCTTCTACTTTGGCTAGCTTCCTATACTTTGTTGTTTCCCTTTCTAAATCCATCAAATCTCACAAGCTCTCCGATCCCTGCCACCTGTCTCCTGTTGTCTCCACTGTTATTCGTGTGATCGAGAAGTTGATTGCGTTCGTCAGTGAAATTTCTCCGGAGTCCCAAGCTGCTCGATCCGGCAACGTGGCGTACTAGACATGGCATCATCGCATGAGCTTCGATGCTGAGTCATTTATGCTGCTATTGCTTCCTCTCCATCTTCGTGATGCAGCTGTTGAATTAGTGCCCTATTTTACTGACAACTTTGACAATTCAAACCCCGTTAATTATGATAATTTTTTAAATTTACCTTTTTTAAAATTTTGGGAGTAGTTTTTGCTTTTCTTTATCTATTTTTGTGATTATTATTTTTGTTTTTTTTAATTTGCTTTGGTTGTCTTTTTTTTGGGGCAGCTTGATACACAAAGATAGGAAATCATTAAAAATTATTTGGAGGTTTGTTGTTATCAATGGATAAGTGAGAGATACATCATTGGACTGACTTGGGATTTATATGGCACCAAAAATAATTATCAAGAAGGGGAAAGAGCGGCTCGAATTGCTGAAAGTGAGACTCTTTATTGGAAAATTAGGAAAAGGAAACTTCCTTTTTTATGGACTGATGTAATTCACTAGAGGAATGATGACCTTTAGAGTTGTCAATTCATGGCATTACTTTTGCAAGTTTTTAGTGCTCGCATGTGTATTAGAGTGTTTTAGTACCCATAGGTTGTGTAAAGGATGTTGGAAGTTTTGCAATATAGTGGAGCCTTTAAGTTTAAGAGTTCAGTAGTGATTCATGCAGTTGAAAGGATTGGGGGCTGAGATGATTAGACCTACAGTCTCAGCATGGGTTTATGATAGATGGTAAACTGGGGAATGTCCTCATTTGTTAGCATAGGGGAAAATGTTTTATTTCATAATAGTATACTTGATAATATGTTCTGGAAGCATATAAAGGCATGCGTGAAGTTGTAGCTTCCAAATTATGACTTAAGTAGTTGAATGGATAGTAGTGGATGAGTTGTAGGTTTACTTGTATGATTGCTAAGCTATTAATTGTATTGGATGGTTGGAGTTTTGCTCTTATTTAATCTTAGGAAAGTTGAGGTTCCATTACGCTCATAGATTTTTTGATGTTATCAATAAATTCTTTTCCAATTTTATTGACTTAAATTGAAATTTGTAAAGACAGAGGAAAATTGGATGATGGTAAAAGTTAAGTGGAAAATACGATGGTCAAGTCCAGTAGTCTGTAAGTCATTATCTTATAGCCCTTATAGACTTGTTAGGTAGAAGGTAAATACTATCAAAGAGTTATTCTTGAAGGAGCAAAATATTCGGCTACCAGAAATTACAATACATAATAGAACTCTATAGTTGAAGGGTTATGTAGCAAACACTAGAAGATAGCATCACAAAAGGTAGTACTATGCTCAATATCTTCGACTAACCGCATACCTGTGAAGGTTAAACTATGCCTAGGGTGATAAATTAAAAGAAATTGATGAAAGATTATGCATTGTTTCAGCATTTACCTATAACTAGGCTCTTAGATAAAGCGACAAATTATTTAAGTTTGGCCACAGGTAGAACAAGGATGTAAGGCCCAAAGACAACCTAAGAGGGGGGGTGAATTAGGTTGATTAAAATCTTAATCAAATTTATGCAATTTTTGCTTAATAAAAATTTACCTTCTTTTCTAGTAATAATCAATCAAGTAGATTAGAAGAAGAGAGCAATATTGATTCGAAAAACAAGTATAGATAAGCAATGAGAATTTTATTAAACAAAAAGAATAAGATAGAATATCAAACCGATTGTCTACCAAGCTTTCCTCAAACTTGAAGACCAATCACTAGGTTGAGCAACTTCTCTTTGATGAAAGATGATCAACTAGATGTACAATGGAGGGAGCACTTCCTCCTTGCCCTAAGCCTCACTTAGTCAAGCTAAGAAGTTTTACAATCACTCAGATAACCCTCAACAAAGCTACACTAATGAAACTTTCAACCACAAGAGAAAAGCTCACAAGAAATTCACACCACTTGGAGAACAAATCTAGCTTTGGAGACTATTTTCTAGCTAAAATATCTCATGAGATCTTGTAAACAAAGTGTGCAAAAGTTCCTATCTGATTCAGAGTCGTTTGTATTTGAAGGGAACCAAAGATGGGCTTCATTAATACTTCCAACGGATAGAAGGCATATGAAGAGTCAGCTAGCCGTTGGGGCTGTCGGACGTCCGACGGCTTAGTCATCGTCCGAACCCATCATCCGAAAAACAGTCAAGTTGTTGTTCAGACGTCCGATGGAATTTTATCGTCCGAGCTTCAGTGTCCGAACGCCGTCCAGAGAGTTATCAAATCTTCGAGGAATTTTTAGGACGTCCGATGAGATTGATGTTCGTCCGAAGCATGCGTCCGATCCTTCAGGACGTCCGATGCTTCCTAGCGAGCGTCCGACAGAGTCTTGGCAGAGAGTCATCAAAACTTTGTGGAATTTTTAGGACGTCCGACACGATCGATGTGCGTCCGACAGAAACTCCTTCCTGATGTTCTTCATCCTTTCGGACGTCCGACAGATTCCATTGGACGTCCGACATGGGTGTCCTGTTTTTGCTTCTCCTTTTAGTTGATTTTCATTTCATGACATATTCGTACCTGATTCTTTGATAGGCAAAACACTTATATTTGAAGAGAGTTAGATAAATATTTCAAAGACCTTTGTGATCATCAAAACCAAGAATAACATTCTCCCCCTTTTTGATGATGACAAAACAAAGGTTTGAAATGAGATTTGATGATTGCAATAAAAACTCCCTCTTTCTTAATAGATAAGAACTCCCCCTTACTTAGTGAATCATAAAAATTTTGAAAAAGCTCCCCCTCACTTGGCTGCCCAACCGAATTAAACAATTATCCACAATACGACAATAAAGCAGCCAAAAACCAATATTTTACAAATTCAATCCATCAGCCAATCCAAATTTAATCAATCCAACATCATCAATCATCAATCATCAACCAATCAAGTCATCTCCCCCTTTTTGTCATCACAAAAGGGCAAACAATCTCATCCACACACATTCATCAATGCAAACCAAAAAACTTCATTACATCCACACAATCATCATTCCAAAATACTTAAGCATCTATTAAACAGTACCAAAAGAAACATAAACATAATCAAAACCAAATGTTGAAGTCATCTACATATCCATTGTTGACCACCACAAACACATGAAATAGACAAACAAAATGCAAATGTCCTAAATGGTGAACTATGTGGATCCAGGAGTTCTTCGAGAGAGCTGATATTGGGAGAGGTCCTCCTCTTCAGTTTCATCATCAGCTTCAGCAGCCTCTTCAACTGGTGCCTTGCCTTTATCTGCTGTGGAAGGGCCATGAGGAGTCACAGGAGTTGATGAACCAGGGTCTGGAATTGATGAGCTGGGATCAGTGGGGTGTGGCTCTTTGTCATGGGACACTTCCTCAACCACAGGTGGGGAAAAAAGAAGGTTCTTTTTGTCTAGGAAGGCTGTTTGTTGCTCAGAGGACATGGTGAGCATTAGACCATGTTCTAGAAGAAAAACATGTTGTTTGAGTTCACGAAGGAGCTCAATCACTTCATCATTGGAGGAGGAAGATGCCTTAGTGGCAGGCTTCCTGGGATGAATGGGAGTGAGTGAAACAGATGAAGGATCATGTGCAGACTTAGACCTCTGATCACTAGATGATGCCCCCTTATAAGCCCACAGATTATCTTTAAAAACAAGATTTTTCCTTTCAAAATATCCTTTGGTAAAGGCATAAGAAGATGCTTCTTTGGGACAAACACCTAGAATTGGGACTTTGTAAAACTCAAAAATCTTTTGAAGAAACTTTCCATAAGATAGTTTTCTGCGAGAATCAGTGGCATAGCGAAGTAAAAACTTGCACATGACAAAACCAAAATCAATACGAATTTTTTCTCGAAAACAGTAAAAGAGATACAACTCCATTTTGTTTGCATCAGTTCTATGACCATCAGTGGGTACAAGCAGGTTTGAAATGATTGAAAAGGCAATTAGATTCACAGGAGCAAGATCATTCAGTTTAGCATCAGCAGGGGAGGAAAAACTTCTTTTAAAATAAGTCAACATTTTAGCCCCATCAAAATGATTATCAGCAGCAGGGTGCTCCTCATAGGAAAAGAAGTTTGCAATTTTATCCTTGCATCCAGGTTCAATAGTAGTTTTTAAAATGGAATTCACAATTTCAGAATCAAAGATTAAGTCTACCCCATTAACCCTGGACATGATCTCAGTTTGGTCAGTGTCTTTCCTAAGATTGGCAAAAAATTGATGCAGCATTTCAGGATAATAGACATTGGGCATAGAAACGAGATGTGACCATTTCTGGAAAGCAAATAGACTCAGAATAGATTCTAAACCTATGTGGCGAAATTCAGAAGAGTTTACAGTTCGTTGAGGGATGACACCTTTCTGGGATATCCAGGAGTGTTTGTCTTTTGCAGCATCATCAAAAAATGTAGGGAGTGGGGCTGATTTTGGAGGCGGTTGAGAAGAGGTTCCCTGTCCAGATGCAGGCTGAGAGGTGGGTTGTGGAGTAGGCCGTGACATTTGACCCTTTATGGCTCCTCTTTTGAAGCGTTTGGATGAGCGTTTGACCGTAGGAAGATCCTCATCCTCATCCCTGAGTGGATGCTTGCGTCCGGCAGTAACCTTTCCTCCTCTTAGATTTACCATTGTGCGAAATGTGTGGAATGAAGGATGCAAATGATGCACACAGTAGTAGGGAAGTGAGTCGCACAGAAATTTTGGGACAAAAAATCCTTGAACAAGATTTGACAGAGCGGTTATGAGAAAGTAGGGTTTTGAGGGAAATTTGGGAATTTACGAAATATTGTGCGATTCGATGAAATAATCAGGAGAAATGAATCGCAATCAATCAGGAAAAGTTTTGCTTGAGTCAATTTGGGAATGAGAGCGTCAGAATGGTATGAATTTGAGAGTGAGAAATGAGAGAGTTTTCGTCCGAGAGGAAATAGAAGAAAAAAGAGTTTGAAGCAAATGAGGGAGAAAGTTGTTTTAAAAAGTGATCCGTTGCACTGTCGGACGGCCGAACGAAGTCGTATGTCCGACAGCTTCGTCCGAACAGGTGTTTTCTGGAAAAAATAGCTGAAGAACATTATCGGACGTCCGTTCATCTTCTTTCGGACGTCCGAAGATTTTGAGAAATTTTAAGATGATTTTTCGATTATTCCCAATTTTGATCTTAGATGAGTGAACTGATCTAATGGCAAAGCTTTGGTAAAAATATCAACATATTGATCTTTAGAACAAACATAATTTACACAAATTTCACCTTTTTGAACAAGGTCTCGAATAAAATGGTGCTTTATATCTATATGCTTTGTCCTAGAATGTTGAATTGGATTTTTGGTCAAATTAATAGCACTAGTGTTATCACAGAATATAGGCATGCAGTCATATAACAATCCAAAATCATTCAAAGTATGCTTCATCCATAAAAGTTGAGCACAACATGCACTAGCGGCAATATATTCCGCTTCGGTTGTAGACAAAGATATTGCATTTTGCTTTTTGCTAAACCAAGAGACTAAGCAGTTACCAAGAAAGTGACAAGTTCCACTAGTACTTTTTCTGTCAACACGACAACCACCAAAATCCGCATCCGAATATCCATATAAAGCAAATTCACAAGATCTAGCATACCAAATACCATAATCTAATGTACCTTTCAAATACCTAAAAATTCTTTTAACAGCATTTAAATGTGATTCTTTTGGACACGATTGAAATCTAGCACACAAGCAAACAGCAAACATAATATCAGGTCTGCTTGCGGTCAAATAGAGTAAGCTTCCGATCATACCTCTATAGTGCTTTTCATCCACATGATTACCTTCTTCATCTTTGTCAAGTTTTGTAGAAGTGCACATAGGAGTTCCAACTTGCTTTGAGTCCTCCATGCCAAACTTTTTCAGCAATTCCTTGGTATACTTTGCTTGATTTATAAAAATTCCCTCAAGGGCTTGATGTATTTGAAGTCCAAGGAAGAAATTTAATTCTCCCATCATACTCATTTCAAATTCACTTTGCATAGTGGTGGAAAAATCCTTGCATAGATACTCATTAGTAGCACCAAAAATAATATCATCAACATATATTTGCACAATAAGAAGGTCATTTAACACTTGCTTAGTAAAAAGTGTGGTGTCCACAATACCTCTTTTGAAACCATTTTCAATCAAGAAACCACTTAATCTTTCATACCAAGCTCTTGGAGCCTGTTTTAAACCATATAATGCTTTAGATAGTTTAAACACATGACTTGGAAATTTTGTATTTTCAAAACCGGGGGGTTGATCCACATATACTTCTTGATCAATAAAACCATTTAAAAAGGCATTTTTCACATCCATTTGAAACAATTTGAAACCCTTGAAACAAGCAAAAGCAAGAAGCATTCTAATAGATTCTAATCTTGCTACGGGAGCAAATGTTTCATCAAAATCAATTCCTTCTTCTTGTGCATATCCTTTAGCAACTAATCTGGCTTTATTTCTTACAACAGCACCTTTATCATCCAATTTATTTCTGAATATCCACTTTGTACCAATGATAGGTTGATTTTGAGGTCTATCAACAAGTGTCCAAACTTTATTTCTCTCAAATTGATTAAGCTCCTCTTGCATAGCCAAAATCCAGTTATCATCCTTTAAAGCATCATTGATGTTTTTGGGTTCAAAAAGAGAAACTAAAGCAAAATTGTTCAACAATTTCTTAGATGAGGAACGAGTGTTTACCTTCTCGGATGGATCACCAATAATAAGATCTTTTGGATGATTTTGGCTAAATTTCCAAGCCTTGGGAAGGTCTTTGACTGAATCATCATTCTCATCTTCATCACCCTTTTCTTGATCATTATGAGCTTCATCCATCATTTCCATTGCTGCTGGTTTAGATATTCCTTCATCACCAATTTTCAGCTTTTCCATTCCTTCACGAACACCTACATCATCATCCTCACACGAACTTTTGGAATTATCATCATTAGTTTCATCAAATGTTATGTGTATGGCTTCTTCAATCACAAGAGTCCTTCTATTAAAGACTCTATATCCTCTTTTGTTCTCACAATATCCCAAAAATATTCCTTCGTCAGATTTTTTCTCAAACTTACCAAGATGCTCCTTTAAATTTAAAATAAAACATTTACAACCAAAGACTTTGAAATATCCAACCGTAGGTTTCTTATCAAAAATAAGTTCATAAGATGTTTTATTCAAAATGGGTCTCAAAAGGATTCTGTTCATCACATAACATGCAGTGTTTACCGCTTCAGCCCAAAGGTATTTTGGCAAACTACATTCACTTAACATAGTTCTAGCAGTCTCTTGTAGTGTCCTATTTTTCCTTTCTACAACACCATTTTGTTGTGGAGTTCTTGCAATTGAAAACTTATGTGTTATGCCATTATGATCACAGAAATCTGGAAAACCACAATACTTGAATTCCGTTCCATTATCACTTCTAATCCTAACAATTTTTAAGCCAAGCAGATTTTGTACTTTAGCAAACAATGAAGTGAAATTTTTGAAGGCATCATCCTTATGAGCAAGAAATATCACCCAAGTATATCTAGAATAATCATCCACAATCACAAAGCAGTATTTCTTACCTCCCAAGCTAGTGATTTGAGTAGGACCAAATAAGTCAAGATGCAAGAGTTCTAAAGGTTTGGAAGTAGATACACATTTCTTTGGTTTAAAAGAAACTTTTGTTTGCTTTCCAAATTGACATGCATCACAAATTTTATCCTTTTCAAAACTGATTTTAGGCAAGCCTCTAACCAGCTCCTTTTTCGAAATTTCCTTTAGTAATTCCATGTTAAAATGACAAAGTCTCCTATGCCACAACCAAGGGTCTTCATTTGAAGCTTTAAGACATTTGAAGCTAGAAGAATCAATTTTATCAAGAACCACAATATATATGTCGTTAAACCTCTTACCTTTAAACATAACATTATATTTGGAATCAAGCACAATGCATTCATGCTTTTTGAACAACACATTCAAGTCTTTATCACACAATTGACTAACACTAAGCAAGTTATAACCTAAGTTATCAACTAAGAGCACATTATGAACAAAAGTTTCACCATTCTTACCAACATCACCTATTCCAATTGTCTTAGCTTTCACATCATCACCGAATGTCACCTTTCCACTTGATTTTGATTTTAGCTTTATGAACAAGGAGGGATCACCGGTCATATGCCTTGAGCAGCCGCTATCAATAAACCATTTGGACTTGATTGAGCCTTTTTCCTGAAAAGAGAAAAATGTTTGGTACCCTTTTTAATTTTTGGGTCCACAATAGTTAGCATTGTATCTCACTAACCACATGCATTTCATCCCTCTGTTCAGATTTCTTTTCACATAGCAATCTCCTTTCAAATGCCCTTTTTGACAACAAAAATCACACATAATGGAAGAGTCCTTAACATGTACTGGTTTGACATATCTCAATCCATTTCTTCTATATGTAATGAAACCATGTGCATTTTTGTTGCGTGCTAATGTTCTTTGATGAGCAGTAAGAAAGGTAGATGACATGTTCTTTTTGAGAAAATCTTGTTTTCTTGCTTTCAAAGTCTCATCCAAGTTGTCCATTCTTTTCTTCAAATCACCATGTCTTTCCTTCAGCATTCTACAAATATTTGTCTTTCTATCAAGCTCATTTTGAACATTAAATCCGGCTCTTACAAGACAATCATTGTCAATCTTTAGTTGCTTATTTTGTTGAAGAAGACTTGTATTTTCATGAATGAGAAAAGTAATTTTCTGTTTTAGCTGCTTGTTTTTATCATAAGATTCCTTCAAGGCATTATGCAGCTTTTCAACAAAGGATTCAAGATCATCATCTTCTTCATCATCACTTTCAGATTGAGAGTGTATGGAAGTTACCTCATTATCTCCAATAGCCATGAAGGCCATTTGAGCTGATTCTTCCTCTTCTTCAACTTCCCCTTCAGAGTTGCATTCATTCCAAGTAATCTGGAAGTTGTTGAATCTTGGCTTTCGATCAGCTTTCCCATCTTTCATTTTCTTCATGGGGCATTCGTTTGCATAGTGTCCAGGCTGTCCACATTCATAGCATTTGTCCACTAGCTTCTTGTTGAATTCTTGTTTTCCTTTGTTCCTTGCATTTGATGAATAATTTTGAAATTGATTGCTAGGTCCTCCCTTTCTAAACTTCCTTTTATTCAGGATTCTCTTGAAACCTCTTGTGATGAGAGCAAGATCATTATCATCACCATCCGAGTCTTCATCATCCAAGTGAGCTGGATCATCTTCACTTTGAGTAGTCTTTAGAGCAATATTTCTCTTTGCTCTAGCATCCTCTTCCTCCTGCACTTTAGATTTCAGTTTCAACTCATAAGAGGTTAGTGAGTTAATGAGAGATTCAATAGGCACAGAATTTAAATCCTTAGCTTCCTCAATTGCAGTCACTTTACTTTCCATTCTTTCCCCAATGCATTGAGAATTTTTCTGTTCTTCTCTCCCAAGGTATACTCTTTGCCCAACACCTCGAGATCTTTGATCAAGTCATTGAACCTGCAATACATTTTGTCAATATCCTCAAGAGGTTCTGTGACGCCCCGAAAAAAAAAAGAGTTTGAGAACCCGGAAATTTTCTAATTTTCTAAAACCCGCCTTTTCTATATTTTCTTGATTAGAAAAATTCCCCAGATCAAGTTTATGAGCAAATATAGTTTTCAAATGATTTTTCTAGTATCGGTTAGTATTTGAGAAATTAAAAGCGTATTTTGGACGTGGGACCCGCAAGTGCGGTAAATGCATTATATTTTTGACAACTTCTTGGAATTTTGTATTTAGTGATATTATTTTACAAAGTGTTAAGATATTTGTATTGGAGAGACAAAAGGATAGAAATGCATTTAATGAGGTGACAAGTGTCACCATTATATTGGATATGACTTATGACAACTATTCACCTTTTGGACTTATTTGACCCATTGATTAAATATCTTAAAATTACCACAAAAACTCACCATTTATTCCTCCTTCTTGGCCGAATTTCTTGTTCAAGAAAAGAACAAAATCCTTCAACTTTCTACCTCATAATCTTGCTCAATCTTCAACTTCAACCGGTTAAATTTGAAAGTACTCCATAAAACACCTTCAAGTAGTGTTTGTGAGTTGTTTGGTGAAGTTATTTGGAAGGTTAAGGTGACCAATAGCTCTCTCTCTCTTGTTACTTGGTAAGTGATGCTTGAACCCCCCTACTACACCTAATGATGGTTATAGTATGCTTAGAAGTGGCTTGAGTGTTGGAATATATGATTTATTTCTTGGTTTGGCTTGATTTGGTGAAGTTTTCCATTTTATGATGAATTTTCTGGTTTCATATGATCTTGATGGTGTGGTTGTTTTTGATGGTTGGTAATAAGGGGCTTTAGCTCTAGTAGGTGCATATGATAGGAAATTGCAATCAATTTTGAATTTGGAAGAATTTCTGGAAAATTAGGGTTCTTGGTTGAACATTCTGTCCGAAATTTTAGGTCATAGATAGAGGCCGAATTGGACTTTGCTCAAAACATGAAAGTTGTAGGTATTGATGAGTTTGAAGTGTCTGCAAAATTTCAGGGCATTTGGAGTAGTGTAGAGTGAGTTATGCCGTTTTTACTGTTGCTGTTCTGGGTGATCAGAATGTACGAACTGCACTTGTAATTGGCCTTTTTGACTGGAATTTCTTTGGATTTTGATGATGGTGTCTTCTGAGGAAATGTAGCTGGATGTCTTAGCTAACTTATGCCTTTGGAATTTCGGCATTTGGACCTCTGTTGGCTGAGATAGACATATTACAGTTTTGTGTGATTTGGGAACCTGCAATTACGATTCTGGTTTGGTATTCTGCATATTTGACCTAGTTGTGCTAGGATTTGGACTGAGTGACCTTCTACATTGTTGTAGCCCTGGTTCTTAGCTTCGAAACGATGGGTCTTGGACCTCCATCCGATAATCGTAGCGCCTTTGGTGCCATTACCGCAAAAGGGAAGTCAAAACTGTTTTCTGGTTTTGAGCAATTGTGGTTAATTGCTATGTGATTGGGTTTGATTGTAGGATGGAAAGGATGAATTTATGGGGAAATGCTGTCCGAACTTTGAAGGGACTTGTTGCATTGGGTTTGTGATCTAAGATTTGGATTTGAGCAAGGCAATGCTATATGATGGATGGTTTCAGAGCCGTGGAGGTGAGTGACCCTAAACTATTTCCAAAGTACTTGTGAAATGTTTCTTGCATTAATTATTCGATTGCATATCATGCGTGCTTGCATGTGAATTCATGACATGATTTGGCTTCAATGAGTTCTGGGAAAGTCTTGTGCTGGACACCAACGTCTCCACCTTGTTTATGGTTCATGTTCATGGTTATCTGGAGCACCGATGTTGCTCCCACTTTCGTGAGTTCGTGAGTTAATGTTAAATGAAATATTTGAGCGTTGGGGGTTCAAGTGCTATGATTTCACCGGCTCACGAGAGCACTAAACGGACATTTGATCTCTGAATCATGACATCATCGAAATCATCGAAATGCAACATTGTGAAATATATTTGCTTAATGATTTTGCTGGTTACTCGCTGAGCTTCTAGCTCACCCCAAAAATATTTTATTCCCCTCCACAGGGCTCAAGGCGAAGGAAGGACTTATAGTACTTGTGCACGTGATTGGATGGCCTATGTTTTGTACAGTTTTGATTTGGAATCATTTTATGTATAGTTGAGAATTGTTTCCGCTGCTTTTGTGGCATGTAATTATTGGAGACTTGGATGTATATTTGTGAACGACTGAGTCCCGGCGAGAGTTGGGCAGGCGGCCCGCCGAACCCTCTGGTTCGCCTTAGGGGGAGGTGGGGCCGTCACAGGTTCAATTTTAAATGATTCATATTTTGTGACCAAGATAGCCTTTTTCTGTTCTCTCACGTTGTCACCACCCTCATGGATTTCTCTTAGCTTATCCCATATTTCTTTGGCCGATTTACAGCCTTTCACTCTAATTGATTCATTTGAATCTAAGGCACTATAAAGAACATTCATGGCCTTGGCATTCAATGTGAGGTTAGTCCTATCTTGAGCATTCATTTCAGCTCTCATTTTTGGCCGAAGCAACCCTGTATCTGCATCAAGAAAGTTAGCTTCATGCGGTCCTTCACTCACAATAAACCATAGCTCAATATCAATAGATTGCATAAAGATAATCATCCTTTCTTTCCAACTAACATAATTGGAGCCACTAAACATGGGAGGCCTAGTAACAGATTGCCCCTCAACAAACATAGCATGACAGGTTGTCATCTTTACTCCAAGCCGTTTGAGCTTAATCTCTAGGAGACCAAGCTCTGATACCAATTGTAAGGCCCAAAGACAACCTAAGAGGGGGGTGAATTAGGTTGATTAAAATCTTAATCAAATTTATGCAATTTTTGCTTAATAAAAATTTACCTTCTTTTCTAGTAATAATCAATCAAGTAGATTAGAAGAAGAGAGCAATATTGATTCGAAAAACAAGTATAGATAAGCAATGAGAATTTTATTAAACAAAAAGAATAAGATAGAATATCAAACCGATTGTCTACCAAGCTTTCCTCAAACTTGAAGACCAATCACTAGGTTGAGCAACTTCTCTTTGATGAAAGATGATCAACTAGATGTACAATGGAGGGACCACTTCCTCCTTGCCCTAAGCCTCACTTAGTCAAGCTAAGAAGTTTTACAATCACTCAGATAACCCTCAACAAAGCTACACTAATGAAACTTTCAACCACAAGAGAAAAGCTCACAAGAAATTCACACCACTTGGAGAACAAATCTAGCTTTGGAGACTATTTTCTAGCTAAAATATCTCATGAGATCTTGTAAACAAAGTGTGCAAAAGTTCCTTTCTGATTCAGAGTCGTTTGTATTTGAAGGGAACCAAAGATGGACTTCATTAATACTTCCAACGGATAGAAGGCATATGAAAAGTCAGCTAGCCGTTGGGGCTGTCGGACGTCCGACGGCTTAGTCATCGTCCGAACTCATCGTCCGAAAAACAGTCAAGTTGTTGTTCGGACGTCCGATGGAATTTTATCGTCCGAGCTTCAGTGTCCGAACGCCGTCCAGAGAGTTATCAAATCTTCAAGGATTTTTAGGACGTTCGATGAGATTGATGTTCGTCCGAAGCATGCGTCCGATCCTTCAGGACGTCCGATGCTTCCTGGCAAGCGTCCGACAGAGTCTTGGCAGAGAGTCATCAAAACTTTGTGAAATTTTTAGGACGTCCGACACGATCGATGTGCGTCCGACAGAAACTCCTTCTTGATGTTCTTCATCCTTTCGGACGTCCGACATGGGTGTCCTGTTTTTGCTTCTCCTTTTGGTTGATTTTCATTTCATGACATATTCGTACCTGATTCTTTGATAGGCAAAACACTTATATTTGAAGAGAGTTAGATAAATATTTCAAAGACCTTTGTGATCATCAAAACCAAGAATAACAGAGAGAGTGTTTGACCGCAAATGAAGCTTCCAAGAGAAGCTAAAATATGTGTCTCTAATTAATTCAAAAGTCAACTCTTTCTCCCGCGCGCACACGCGCGTTTTGCGCTCAATCCCTCTCGAGTTTGTTGCACTAGTGCACTAAACCTCTTATGCGCTTACATTCATACTATTATTATTCACTTTTAATAGTCTAAAAATAAAGGTCTAAAGTCCCTCAATTAATCGCGCGCATAAAAACCCTTACTTCCGATTTGTGCGCGATAAAGTGAAATTTTCAAGAAATTCTTATAACGCTAGTATAACTATCTAACACTTGAACAGTTAAACATAAAAATACCTATTTTAAGACTAATGTACAAGTCTCCAATTTTTCAGGCTCATTGTACTCTTAAATCGGTTATTGCTTCCAAACACGCATTCACTATTCTCACTTAACGAGCTTCCAAAAATTAAATTTTGAAACAAGTCATTTTAAAAATATAATTAAGCTATAGATGCATGTCATTAGGTCTAAAAAGGTTAGAAAATAATATTCGGGCCAATTGGCCAAATAAATGATTAAATGAGCTAGAATTAGGAGTTTAAAATAAACAAATTTTCCGAGTCCTCACAAGGTGCCTACGTTCCAAGGCAAAAGTGACCCCGAGGCTTACCTAGAATGGGAAGGCCGGATTGAGATGGTGTTCGACTGCTATGACTATAGCGAGCAGCAAAAGGTGAAAGTTGCCACTGTTGAGTTCACCGACTACGCACTAGTTTGGTGGGACCAAATAAGGACTAACCGAAGGAGAGTGGGAGAACCACGAGTCCGGACTTGGCGAGAACTCAAGGCATTAATGCGCAAGAGGTTTGTTCCTAGCTACTGCAACCGTGATCGCCATTCAAAGCTACAAACCCTCACTCAAGGCAACATGAGTGTGAAGGACTACTACAAGGAGATCGAGATGGCCATGATGAGGGTGAACATTCAAGAAGATAGTGAGGCTATCATGGCAAGGTTCCTTAGAGGTCTCAACCCTGACCTCCAAGAAGCCTTGGAGCTCCAACAGTACTTGGACATGCATGATCTTCTCGAACTAACCATCAAGGCCGAGAGGGGAAAGAAATTGAGGCGAGGGGTCCGTACCTTCCAAACTTCCAACTCAACTTCATGGAGGGGAAACCAACCACGGACGACAGCCCACGAAGCTGGAAATTCGGCTACACCAACTTCTTCTAGCCGAATTCAAGGTAGTGCTCCTAACCAAAATTCTCAATTTACCCCTAACAAGCTAGTTGATGCATCTAGATCCACTTCTAAGACCCCTCATGAGACTCTTAAGACTAGGAGTAGAGATATAAAGTGCTTCAAGTGCCAAGGGTTTGGACACATTCAGTCCTAATGTCCAAACCAAAGGGTCATATTAGTCACTCATAATGGAAAAATTGTGTCCGATGACGACGATTGTGAGGATATACCTGGATTGATCAAGGGTGATTGCTTGGAAGACGACTCGGCTGAGGAAGAATGCTCTCCTACGCAGGGGAAAATAGGTTGTTTGGTGGCACGACGCGTGCTAACTGCCCGAGTCAAGGAGGACGAACAATTGCAAAGGGAGAACTTATTTTACACTCGATGTAAAGTAAGTGATAAGGTGTGTAGCCTCATCATTGACGGTGGGAGTTGCACCAATGTGGCAAGCTTACTAATGATTGAAAGCTTGGGCCTTCCTACAACTAGACATCCACATCCATACCGCCTCCAGTGGCTAAGTGAAGAAGGTGAGGTGCGTGTCTACAAACAGGTACGTGTTCCTTTTTCAATTGGCAACTACATTGATGAAGGTGTGTGTGATGTTGTTCCTATGCATGTGACACATGTCATTTTAGGAAGACCTTGACAATTTGATAAACATGTCACATTTGATGGTTGGGCAAACAAGTACACTCTTTTTGCACAATGGTAAATGCATGGTCCTAACACCACTCACACCTGCACAAGTGTATGAGGACCAACTTAAATTGCAAAGGGAGTGCGAATTGGACTCCCAAAAGAGGAAATAAAAGGCGGCCGACCCTGACAAATGCTCCACTTCTACAAGTGGGCACTCGACCAAGGGTCAAGTGAGCACACCTAGTGTCACACATGATCCCGCATTAACTAAGCCCAACACTAGGAAGCAAAACATGATAATTACGGCTAAGGATGTTCGAAAACTTGTGAATTCTGACCAGCTTGTATTACTCTTGGTTTGCAAACACGTGCTCCTAAATGTTGATGAGCTCGATAAGGCATTGCCTTCGAGTGTAGTTGCTGTGACGCCCCACATCTCCCTAAGGCGGACCAAAGGGTATCCGCGGACGCCTGCCCAGCTCTCGCCAGGACTCAAGCAATTCCATTCAATTTAAAACCGAATTAAGCACTTCGATGAGAGCAACATGAATACAATAATGCGGAAGCGTTCAAGCTTAATAAGTCACTTAATGTATAACCAGTACATCGAGTAATCATAAAACGACTTAAATTCAAAGTACACATCAGGGCCCAAACCTTTCAAGTTTTCAATTTCCAAAAGTACAACCCAAACCAGGGCCTAGTCAGAATATATAACAGGAGTCTTAACAAAATTACAACGGATGGTTTCTCCATATTTCTCCAAGAGTCGGTCCTGTTAAGGAAAACAAAACTATAGGGTGAGCTAAACGCTCGTGAGGCCAAGAACACACATGCAAGCACTTAGTCAAATAACAAACCCAAATTTAATAAATAAAACCATGTCTTTTTAACAATCAATTATTCAAACAAGAAAAGTAATCAGAAACAATTCAAGGATATAGTAGCTCTCAGGAGCTAAGTTCCACTCGATCTGCCGTTGTCATTCGTATACCTTCCCGCATTGACCCTCCTGTCAACCGGGTCGGTATTTCCATTTCCGTAGATCACCACTTACTTTCCTCCGTCCACCGTACACCTCAAGGGCCCACAAGTCTATTATTGGGCGATACTCTACAAGTATGCCAAGCAAGACCTCTTATTAGGTCGAGCTTATAATCTCATGGCTCGCCCAAGTTCCCGACCAAGCCCATTGCCGGCTCGAGTTCAAGGTCGGCCTATGAGTTTGGGCGTCCCCCATATTTTTGAAAGTCGAGGAGGTTCACTCCAACGACACAAGCATTCATGACATAACATTGCATTTCATTCATTCATTCAAGACATTCCATTCATTCATTTGAAATTAGAACGAGTGCGATAAAGTACACACCCGCCCTTATTTTTAAAACTTTCAACAAATACCACAATTAAACAAGTATCAAAATTCACACACTTGACACTCACCGAGCAATTCAATAAGAATTATTTTCCGGAAGTTCAAGTGTCCGCGGTGAGATCCTCTTGAAGGTCTCCTTGCGCGCCTGGCAATTTAATAGTGGATAATCACACAATTAACCCACTTATCAAGAAAGATTGTACACTAGTACAATCTAAGAATTATTTTGCAAAAAGGAACCTCAATTACACGTAAATCGAGGTTCAACTTGCCTTTTATCATGTACAATATTATTTGAGTTTTTATCATGAAAATCGTAAGCAAAACGTTTTAAGAATATCGAAAGAATAAAGAGTTCTCGAAAAACTCTATTTCTTTGAAATTGGAAAATTTTCCAGTTTTATGATGAATCTTTGAAAAATCGTAACTCGCTCGATATAAGTCGAGAATTGGAAAACTTTATACCGTTGGAAACCTCTTAGAGAGTACTATAAGTTCCTAGAAGACACGTTTCCACGAATCGAAGTGGAAAGTGATCAAAAATGGGCTTGAAGACGCAGCTTCAGTTTACAAGGCAGAATGAAGTTGGTTTTTGGCCAACTTTGAAAATTCGGCACGATTCGCACGTTGCAAACCGGCCTCTGAAATTTTCAGCTCAATTAGTGTTGCAAGTGAAGTGTATGACAAAACAAGCGGATCAAGAATCGGAGTTTCGAGTACCGAGATACGGTAGCCCGAAGTTGAGCAAATTCAAGACTGGATGAGAATTTTCCAGATTTAAACCTCTAACTTTAGTAATTCGATTGGGTATCGAAACGAACTTGAATCGGCACCAAAATTGGCAGTATTTCGATACTATATGGAAAGTATCTCTCTATCCATTTTCGTGGAAAAATACCTTCGGCAAGGTAGTTAATGAGCCAACCGAAGTTCAAGAAAAATCCTAAGGCAATCTGCCTTGGACTTTCATTTTCCAAATTTCCAATCGTTTAACCAAGAAAGTTATCCAACCATGGTTCATTTGTGAAATAAGGGTCTAAGATACACCCATAATATCTTTGGTAAGTGTTTAATATCAAAAACATCAACTAACAAGTTCACTCCAAGATTTGGTTCCAAACCAGTCCAAACATCATGGTTTTCCAAAACAGAGCAGTCCACTTGTTTCAGTCACAAATCAGTCAATATAGCTCGAAATCGAGCATGGCTTACGCCGTTGGAAAATACATTCATAGGAATAAAATATCACAGAAGAAATCATTTCCAAATTCGGCACCCATCTGGTTCAAATTCGGGCATCAAGTTGCAGCCTGAACACTTCATTCCAGATGAACAGAGTGACAGGACAGCGAACTTAAAACATTTGGTTCGGCCTGCTCACAAAGACTCAGAACGTGCATTATATACCAAATTAAAGCTAGGAATGTCTAGTTTCAAACGCCACCAACGGCACATGATTTCGACATCCGAGGACAGAGTTATAGCCAAAATACTACTGCTGGTCAGAGCATACGCGAATCAGTTTTCCAGATTTGCTGGTTTCTAAAAAAAATTCATTTGCCCATTCAAACCTCATTATTTTTCAATGAAATTTTTCACACATCTAATACATCCTACAAACATCCAATTCAAGCAATTAAACCATTAAAAATTGGCCTGGAAATGGCCGAACATGGCAGGGGCAAAATCGGAAAGTTTAGCTTCTTACACCCAATGAAGTTTCCACTAATTACCCATCACTAATGCATCATTAAAATCACTAAACCAACAATATAATCACCATTAATCATCACATCAGCAACAACAACCCAAGTGTGGGAATTCCAAGAGCCCACAATCACATTTTTACACCATAATCAAGTAACTAAGTACATGCATGAGCTTAATCTTGCTATATAACTTCCAAAAGACAAGAATTCATGGGTTGATCATTACCTCTTCCTTGGGTGTGCAAGACCAGAAAATTTCGGCCCTCTTGAAGCTCCAAAGAAACCGTGAGATGCAGCCTTTTATTAGCTAAATGTAGTCTCCAAGTGGTTTGCTAAGAGATCTCCAAGTTTGGTGTGATTTGGGTGGATTTTGGTGCATGGATTGAAGATGAAAAATGAAGAACAAATGGAGAGTTCTTCTCCTCTTTGTTGTTCGGCCAAGTGAGGTAAAGAGAGAGAGAGTGTGCTGATGCAATTGGCTTCCAAAGGAAGATTCTTTGTGTGGTGTAAAATGCACCTCAAAGTCAACTTGAAATAGTGTAATTTAGGGTGCGTTTGGACTCGATTTCTCGAGCGTTTGGTTCACTAGTGCACTAAACCTCTAATGCACTCATGTTAATATAAATATTATTCACTCTTAATTGTCCCGAAATAAGGGTCTAAAGTCCTTCAATTGAAGTCGCGCGTGTGAAAACGCGTACCGTCAAATTTAACGCTATAACGCGAAACTTTCGAAAAATTCTTATAACGATTGCGCTACTAACTATCACTTGAATATTTATTCATAAAATTACCTATTTTAGGACCATAGTACAAGCCCCCAATATTCCAAGCTTATCGGGCTACTACGCGGATAAAATCTCCAAGTACTATTCACTATTTTTACTAAACGCGCTCTAGGAAATTAATTTTCGAAACGAATCATTTTAAAAATATAACGAAGTTATATTACCATGTATTTAGGTCTAATAAGACTAGAAAATATTCCTTGGAAATAAAATCCAATTAAATAATTTATTAAGCCATAAATTAGGCATAAAATACTAGTTTTTACGAGTCTTCACATCCTCTCCCCCTTAAGAAAATTTCGTCCTCGAAATTTACCTTGGTTGATGAACAAGTTTGGATACTTCTCTCTGATTGTCTCTTCAACTTCCCATGTTGCTTCCTCTACTCCATGGTTCTTCCATAAAACTTTCACTAGTGGTATCTGCTTGTTCCTCAATTCCTTCACCTTTCGATCCAGAAGTTTTACCGGTCTCTCCTCATAGGTCAGGGTTTCATCGATCTCAATATTCTCCGGTTGTAAAACATGAGAGGGGTCTGGATGATACTTCTTAAGCATGGACACATGAAACACGTTATGAATACGAGATAAGCTCGGTGGTAATTCCAGCTTATAGGCTACATTCCCAACTCGCTGAATAATCTTATAAGGCCCTACAAACCTTGGTTGTAGTTTCTTCCCTTTTCCGGACATCAAACTTGCTTTTAAAGGCGTAATCTTGAGAAATACCATATCTCCAACAGTGAACTCCAAATCCTTCCTCCGATTGTCGGCATAACTTTTTTGTCTACTATGAGCGGTTTGAATTCTTTGCCGTACCAATTTCACCTTTTCATTAGCCTCCTCAATCCAAGATACAGTAGTCGTGTCTAAGATTTTCCGTTCACCTACTTCATCCCAACAATCGAAATTCCTTAACCATCAATCCAGCCATTTGTACCTGACGGCTCAAAGCATCGGCCACTACATTGGCCTTCCCAGGATGGTACTTAATAATGCAGTCATAATCTTCCAGAAATTCCATCCATCTACGTTGCCTCAAATTCAGCTCCTTCTGAGAAAATAAGTACTTAAGACTTTTGTGATCTGTAAAAACCTCAAATGTCACTCCGTATAAATAGTGTCTCCATTTCATCAAAGCAAAGACCACAGCCGCTAATTCCAAATCATGGGTCGGATAATTTCCCTCATGCGGCTTCAATTTTCTAGAGGCATAAGCTATCACTTTATCATTTTGCATCAAAACACATCCCAAACCTTCCTTAGATGCATCTGTGTAAACCACAAAACTATCATGTCCATTTGGTAGAGCTAGAACAGGCGCTCTAGTCAACCATCTTTTCAACTCCTGAAAACTTCCTTCACACTTAGAACTCCAAATAAATTTTTCCATTTTTCTTGGTCAACTCAGTCATAGGTCCAGCAATTTTCGAAAAATCCTGGATGAATCTCCGGTAATACCCTGCCAATCCTATAAAACTCCGAACTTTCGTTGGATTTTTCGGTCGTTTCCATTTTGAAACAGCTTCCACTTTAGCTGGATCCACTTTAATCCCATCCTTAGAAATTATATGCCCTAGGAAAGTCACTTCCTTTAGCCAGAATTCACACTTGCTAAACTTAGCATATAGCTGATGTTCCCTCAAGATTTGTAGAACCGTTCTCAAATGTTTCTCATGATCTTTCACATTCTTAGAATACACCAAAATGTCATCAATGAAGATCACCACAAATTGATCCAAGTAAGGCTTAAAAATCCTATGCATTAAATCCATGAAAGCGGCAGGTGCATTGGTTAACCCAAAAGGCATCACTGCAAACTCGAAGTGCCCATACCTCGAGTTGAAAGCAGTCTTAGGTATGTCCTTCTCCAAAATCCTCAATTGATAGTAACCTTGCCTTAGATCCAACTTTGAAAACACCACCGCCCCTTGCAATTGATCAAACAGTTCATCGATGTGGGGTAGTGGGTATTTATTCTTAATCGTAACATCATTTAAACCTCGATAATCTATACATAACCTCAAACTCCCATCTTTCTTCTTTACAAACAAAACTGGGGCTCCCCACGGAGAATCACTCTCTCGTATAAAACCTCGTTCCAACAAATCCTGTAATTGTAACTTCAACTCCTTCAACTCAGCTGGAGCCATCCTGTATGGTGTCCTTGATATAGGTGCTGTTCCCGGGGTTAAATCAATTTTAAAAGCTATTTCCCGTTCCGGGGGTAGAGACTCCAATTCTTCAGGAAAAACGTCAGAAAATTCTTTTACTACCGGTGTGTCCTCCAGATTCACCTTATCGCTAGGAGTATTAATAAGAAAAGCTAAATACCCTTGAGCTCCTTTACTTAACAACTTTCTAGCCCGAATTCCCGAAATAAGTGCAGACGAGGCTAACTTACCCCTTACATCCAGTAGAGCATGGCTTATATAATAATCACTTATCAGGTTCAAGTATTACATATCACACCAATCCAACCTATCAAATAGTCATGGTCCAATAGGGAATTAATCGCGTAATCAGATAAAACAGGCAAAAAGCTTGAAGTCGGACGTAAAGTCCCAGACATTTGGAAGAAATTCAGGATATAGCGAAGCTTCAAATCAAAAGTTCATCCCTGGTGGTGCTGGACAACACAACAAGCAATGCCCCACCAGAGAGTTTCAGTTCAACCGCTACAGAAGAGTAGTAGCCGGTCTACAACCACACCAGTACGAATAAGTTCAAGAGTAGGGTCAAAGCAGAGCCAAATACTTCAGGTTCATGGTGCATGAGTACGAACAAAAGTATAAGTTCAAGTTCAAGTGCAAGTTCAAGTTCAAATTCAAGGGTCATGAGTACGAGTAAGAACACACTGGCCTAACCTCTGTCCAGCAATTCACATTCTTAAACAGTCACAAAATTCAAGTCCACATTCCATATATTCAGTCAAATTAGGTCCATTGAGGATACGCAAGAGCACACTAGCCTAAACAGGTTCAAGTCTCAAGTAAGCTCAGTCTAATCGGTTTCAGGCAGTTCGAGTTCTCTTACCAACCCACTGCAATACTTTCGGAGTTCAAACTTCCTAAGATTGAAATACTGGCACAGAACCAATCATAACATATGTTGCGCACAAGAAAAGCTCACCAAGTTTCTAGCTAGGTTAATCCATTATACACTAGTAGATCGGAGCTTCGGGTTTATGTTCGATTCATATTCGGTACTAGGGACCTATTAAATTATATGAAACTGTCTATCAATTTGTCTCACAAGTACAGGGTTGTCTAAGCCCTCGGTCACGGTCCCCTTTTCTCGTTCCTGCTACCCTACTTAAGAAAAGTCTATAAGCACAGGAAAAGGCATAGCTAAGCATAAAGAGCACATTGCGTATACAAGTTGCAACACATTTAAAATCAGGTCATGATTCGTTACATGTATCAAAAGTTATAACACGGTTAGAAGTTACAAAACAAGACCAATATGTCCAATATTGCACATAGGCAATTAAGTGCTACAAAAATATAGAAGTACATACAAGCAGGATACAAAAGGCCTCACAGCGTGCACTACCCCTTTCTAAGTCCATAGTTAACCCAAAGGGTCCAGACATCACTAATTTCAATCAGATCACACGCCTTTACGAAATTAGATCCAATAAAGCCATAACGCAAGCTAAAACCAAGATTATCCATTCGGAGTTCAAAATCTTTAATAACCAGCCACCAGTCGGAACACCATCATCTCCAAAATAACCAGTCTTAGGGTTTTGTAATTAAAGTTTCAAGCTCCAAGTTCAAACCCAAGAATAAGTACAACTTACTACCTTACGTGTCAAATGGAAACCAAATCAATTCACACTAACTTGTACTCTTGAATGCAGTTGCTCTCTATATCTCAAAGTTGCCTCAGTCCGTACATTTAAAATTGGCTCACTCTTCTTGAAAGTCAAGAATTTTAAAACATAAGAAGAGTATTTCAAGTAATCAAAAATCTTATCAAGTTCAGGATTCACATTATTAAACATAAGCTTGCCATTCTTTCGAAAACTCAGGATATATAGATATATTTTTCTTCATGTAAAGCATGGACAAATTCAAGTGTGAGATTACACCAATATACAATCAAGGGGGAAAACTTAGTTTAGAAAATGTTAATCTTGTATTAACCCATCATATACAAAGTTCAACAACTCATTAGTTATTCACAAATTTTCAAATGTGAAATTCAAGTAAAACTCACCCTTTTACCAAAATCGGAAAATTACACATATTTAAAGCACATATATCTTACTTCCACTCATCGCTTACAAATAAAACTAGTACATCCTAGTTTTTCTTTAAATTTTCAAAGCAGAATATCTTTAGAAGATATGTGGGCGAAAAATACATTTTATTCCTTTGTACTTTTATCTTGGTTCAAAATCATCACACATGGAGTTTGACTATCAAATCTCGGTCTCTTACCCTCCATAGCCAGTACTAATAATTATCTCAATTCTTTCCACACTTACAAATATAATGATAATTCAAATTCATCCAATCTTTCACTACAAATCTCTCATCCCATATCTTCCTTCAATATAACATCACCTAATTCCTCAGTTTCTTCTGCAAGTCCCAAATAAGAACTCCCAAATAATAAATTTCTTTAACCCCTAAGATACAATAGATCCTTGTCACATAATATCCAAATTAATCCCACAGTCAGGCATCCTAAACTTTAAGCCTAGGATACGCTACAGAGATCTGAAGCCTAAGCTCTGATACCAACTGTGACGCCCCACATCTCCCTAAGGCGGACCAAAGGGTATCCGCGGACGCCTGCCCAGCTCTCGCCAGGACTCAAGCAATTCCATTCAATTTAAAACCGAATTAAGCACTTCGATGAGAGCAACATGAATACAATAATGCGGAAGCGTTCAAGCTTAATAAGTCACTTAATGTATAACCAGTACATCGAGTAATCATAAAACGACTTAAATTCAAAGTACACATCAGGGCCCAAACCTTTCAAGTTTTCAATTTCCAAAAGTACAACCCAAACCAGGGCCTAGTCAGAATATATAACAGGAGTCTTAACAAAATTACAACGGATGGTTTCTCCATATTTCTCCAAGAGTCGGTCCTGTTAAGGAAAACAAAACTATAGGGTGAGCTAAACGCTCGTGAGGCCAAGAACACACATGCAAGCACTTAGTCAAATAACAAACCCAAATTTAATAAATAAAACCATGTCTTTTTAACAATCAATTATTCAAACAAGAAAAGTAATCAGAAACAATTCAAGGATATAGTAGCTCTCAGGAGCTAAGTTCCACTCGATCTGCCGTTGTCATTCGTATACCTTCCCGCATTGACCCTCCTGTCAACCGGGTCGGTATTTCCATTTCCGTAGATCACCACTTACTTTCCTCCGTCCACCGTACACCTCAAGGGCCCACAAGTCTATTATTGGGCGATACTCTACAAGTATGCCAAGCAAGACCTCTTATTAGGTCGAGCTTATAATCTCATGGCTCGCCCAAGTTCCCGACCAAGCCCATTGCCGGCTCGAGTTCAAGGTCGGCCTATGAGTTTGGGCGTCCCCCATATTTTTGAAAGTCGAGGAGGTTCACTCCAACGACACAAGCATTCATGACATAACATTGCATTTCATTCATTCATTCAAGACATTCCATTCATTCATTTGAAATTAGAACGAGTGCGATAAAGTACACACCCGCCCTTATTTTTAAAACTTTCAACAAATACCACAATTAAACAAGTATCAAAATTCACACACTTGACACTCACCGAGCAATTCAATAAGAATTATTTTCCGGAAGTTCAAGTGTCCGCGGTGAGATCCTCTTGAAGGTCTCCTTGCGCGCCTGGCAATTTAATAGTGGATAATCACACAATTAACCCACTTATCAAGAAAGATTGTACACTAGTACAATCTAAGAATTATTTTGCAAAAAGGAACCTCAATTACACGTAAATCGAGGTTCAACTTGCCTTTTATCATGTACAATATTATTTGAGTTTTTATCATGAAAATCGTAAGCAAAACGTTTTAAGAATATCGAAAGAATAAAGAGTTCTCGAAAAACTCTATTTCTTTGAAATTGGAAAATTTTCCAGTTTTATGATGAATCTTTGAAAAATCGTAACTCGCTCGATATAAGTCGAGAATTGGAAAACTTTATACCGTTGGAAACCTCTTAGAGAGTACTATAAGTTCCTAGAAGACACGTTTCCACGAATCGAAGTGGAAAGTGATCAAAAATGGGCTTGAAGACGCAGCTTCAGTTTACAAGGCAGAATGAAGTTGGTTTTTGGCCAACTTTGAAAATTCGGCACGATTCGCACGTTGCAAACCGGCCTCTGAAATTTTCAGCTCAATTAGTGTTGCAAGTGAAGTGTATGACAAAACAAGTGGATCAAGAATCGGAGTTTCGAGTACCGAGATACGGTAGCCCGAAGTTGAGCAAATTCAAGACTGGATGAGAATTTTCCAGATTTAAACCTCTAACTTTAGTAATTCGATTGGGTATCGAAACGAACTTGAATCGGCACCAAAATTGGCAGTATTTCGATACTATATGGAAAGTATCTCTCTATCCATTTTCGTGGAAAAATACCTTCGGCAAGGTAGTTAATGAGCCAACCGAAGTTCAAGAAAAATCCTAAGGCAATCTGCCTTGGACTTTCATTTTCCAAATTTCCAATCGTTTAACCAAGAAAGTTATCCAACCATGGTTCATTTGTGAAATAAGGGTCTAAGATACACCCATAATATCTTTGGTAAGTGTTTAATATCAAAAACATCAACTAACAAGTTCACTCCAAGATTTGGTTCCAAACCAGTCCAAACATCATGGTTTTCCAAAACAGAGCAGTCCACTTGTTTCAGTCACAAATCAGTCAATATAGCTCGAAATCGAGCATGGCTTACGCCGTTGGAAAATACATTCATAGGAATAAAATATCACAGAAGAAATCATTTCCAAATTCGGCACCCATCTGGTTCAAATTCGGGCATCAAGTTGCAGCCTGAACACTTCATTCCAGATGAACAGAGTGACAGGACAGCGAACTTAAAACATTTGGTTCGGCCTGCTCACAAAGACTCAGAACGTGCATTATATACCAAATTAAAGCTAGGAATGTCTAGTTTCAAACGCCACCAACGGCACATGATTTCGACATCCGAGGACAGAGTTATAGCCAAAATACTACTGCTGGTCAGAGCATACGCGAATCAGTTTTCCAGATTTGCTGGTTCCTAAAAAAAATTCATTTGCCCATTCAAACCTCATTATTTTTCAATGAAATTTTTCACACATCTAATACATCCTACAAACATCCAATTCAAGCAATTAAACCATTAAAAATTGGCCTGGAAATGGCCGAACATGGCAGGGGTAAAATCGGAAAGTTTAGCTTCTTACACCCAATGAAGTTTCCACTAATTACCCATCACTAATGCATCATTAAAATCACTAAACCAACAATATAATCACCATTAATCATCACATCAGCAACAACAACCCAAGTGTGGGAATTCCAAGAGCCCACAATCACATTTTTACACCATAATCAAGTAACTAAGTACATGCATGAGCTTAATCTTGCTATATAACTTCCAAAAGACAAGAATTCATGGGTTGATCATTACCTCTTCCTTGGGTGTGCAAGACCAGAAAATTTCGGCCCTCTTGAAGCTCCAAAGAAACCGTGAGATGCAGCCTTTTATTAGCTAAATGTAGTCTCCAAGTGGTTTGC
Organism: Coffea eugenioides; assembly: GCF_003713205.1. Taxonomy (NCBI): domain Eukaryota; kingdom Viridiplantae; phylum Streptophyta; class Magnoliopsida; order Gentianales; family Rubiaceae; genus Coffea; species Coffea eugenioides. Next base: position 59,250,806 of record NC_040036.1, read on the forward strand.
TAAGAGATCTCCAAGTTTGGTGTGATTTGGGTGGATTTTGGTGCATGGATTGAAGATGAAAAATGAAGAACAAATGGAGAGTTCTTCTCCTCTTTGTTGTTCGGCCAAGTGAGGTAAAGAGAGAGAGAGTGTGCTGATGCAATTGGCTTCCAAAGGAAGATTCTTTGTGTGGTGTAAAATGCACCTCAAAGTCAACTTGAAATAGTGTAATTTAGGGTGCGTTTGGACTCGATTTCTCGAGCGTTTGGTTCACTAGTGCACTAAACCTCTAATGCACTCATGTTAATATAAATATTATTCACTCTTAATTGTCCCGAAATAAGGGTCTAAAGTCCTTCAATTGAAGTCGCGCGTGTGAAAACGCGTACCGTCAAATTTAACGCTATAACGCGAAACTTTCGAAAAATTCTTATAACGATTGCGCTACTAACTATCACTTGAATATTTATTCATAAAATTACCTATTTTAGGACCATAGTACAAGCCCCCAATATTCCAAGCTTATCGGGCTACTACGCGGATAAAATCTCCAAGTACTATTCACTATTTTTACTAAACGCGCTCTAGGAAATTAATTTTCGAAACGAATCATTTTAAAAATATAACGAAGTTATATTACCATGTATTTAGGTCTAATAAGACTAGAAAATATTCCTTGGAAATAAAATCCAATTAAATAATTTATTAAGCCATAAATTAGGCATAAAATACTAGTTTTTACGAGTCTTCACAGTTGCTCTTTTGCAGGAATTCGAGAATGTATTTCCTGATAAGGTCCCTGATGGCTTACCACCCATTCGAGGGATCGAGCACCAGAGAGACTTGATTCCTGGAGCACCACTACCTAACAAACCTGCTTACCGCATGGGTCCTGAGGAAACAAAGGAGCTTCAAAGGCAAGTTGATGGCCTATTAGGTAAAGGTTGGTAAAGGAAAGTTTAAGTCCTTGTGCTGTGCCTATGATACTTGTTCCTAAAAAGGATGGTACTTGGCGCATGTGCACCAACTGCCGAGCCGTTAATGCTATTACTGTTAAATATCATCCCATTCCTAGGCTAGATGATATGATTGACGAACTTGATGGTGCTGTCATTTTCACTAAAATTGATTTAAGGAGTGACTACCATCAAATTAGGATGAAAGAAGGCGATGAGTGGAAAACGGCTTTTAAAACCAAACATGGTCTTTATGAGTGACTAGTCATGCCCTTTGGGTTGACTAATGCCCTTAGTACCTTTATGAGATTGATGAACCATGTTTCGAGACAATTCATTGGTAAATTTGTTACTGTTTACTTTGATGATATATTGATATATAGTCGAAATGAGCATGAGCACATGGAGCATTTGAGATTAGTTCTTGATACACTTCGAAAGGTGCGTCTATACGCTAACCTTAAGAAGTGCACCTTTTGTACTAATGAGCTTGTGTTTTTAGGCTATGTTGTGAGCTCGCAGGGCATCAAAGTAGACGAATCCAAGATTGAGGCCATCAAGCAATGGCCAACCCCAAAATCCGTCCCTGAGGTGCGAAGTTTCCATGGATTGGCGGGCTTCTACCGGCGATTTGTCAAAGACTTCAGCACCATTGCTGCCCCATTGACCGTTGTGACCAAGAAAAATGATAAATTCCATTGGGGAGAAACCCAAGAACAAGCATTTCTTACCCTTAAGGATAAACTCATACGTGCACCTGTTCTAACATTACCTAACTTTAACAAGACTTTTGAGATTGAATGTGATGCTTCTGGTGTAGGTATTGGAGCAGTTCTCATGCAGGACAAGAGACCTTGCGTATACTTTAGTGAGAAGCTGGGAAGTGCTGCCTTGAACTACCCCACGTATGACAAGGAGTTGTACGCACTGGTGAGGGCTTTGGAGACCTGGCAACACTACCTCCGTCCAAGGGAGTTCGTGATACACACTGATCACGAGTCATTGAAGTTTCTCAAGGGGCAACAAAAATTTGAGTAAAAGACATGCCAAATAGGTAAGTTTCATTGACACCTTCTCTTATGTCATTAACTACAAAACTGGCAAAACGAATGTGGTAGCTGATGCACTATCTCGTAGGCATTCGTTGCTTATTTTCCTTGATGCTAAGTTATTAGGGTTTGAGATGATTAAGGAACTTTATGCACATGATCTTGATTTTGGTGAAACATATGCTGCTTGTGTTAGGAGTCCGCATGGAAAATACTTTTTACATGATGGATTTCTATTCTATGTGGACAAGTTATGTGTACCTAATTCTTCTATTCGTGATCTTTTGGTTGGAGAGGCACATAGTGGTGGTCTTATGGGTCATTTTGGCATTGTTAAGACCTTAGCCATGTTGCAAGAACACTTTTACTGGCCTCATATGCGTAGGGATATTGAACACATGGTTGGTAGATGTGCCACCTGCCACAAGACCAAGTCTAAAACAAGCCCATATGGCTTGTATACCCCATTGCCCATTCCACATTATCCTTGGGTAGACTTGTCTATGAACTTTGTTTTAGGACTACCTAGATCAGCAAGGGGTAATGATTCCATCTATGTGGTCGTTGATAGATTCTCTAAGATGGCTCATTTCATCCCTTGTCACAAAACTGATGATGCATCTCATATTGCTAACTTGTTCTTTAAGAAAATTGTTCGTTTACATGGTATGCCTCAAACCATTGTTAGTGATAGAGATGTGAAGTTTTTGAGCTATTTCTCAAAGACTTTGTGGTCAAAGCTTGGCACTAGATTGTTATTTTTGACCACAAGTCATCCCCAGAGCGATAGACAAACTGAGGTTGTCAATCGCACACTTGGTACTTTACTCAGGGCTTTGATTAAAAAGAATCTTAAATCTTGGGAAGAGTGTTTGCCACATGTCGAATTTGCTTATAATAGAACTGTTCATAGTGCGACACACTACTCACTATTTGAGATTGTTTATGGTTTTAACCCCCTGACACCCCTTGATTTGGCACCCTTACCCTTCTCTGAGCACACAAACTTAGATGGGAAAAAGAAAACTAATTTTGTGCGGAGGTTACATGAAGCCGTTTGAGCCAATATGAGAGGCATATGCAGCAATAATCCTGCAAGCTAGCAAGCACCGTCGCAAGATGACCTTTGCACCTGGAGATTGGGTCTGGCTGCACTTGAGGAAGGAGAGATTCTCCAAGCAACGCCAGAGTAAGCTGTCCCCAAGGGGTGATGGACCTTTCCGTGTGCTCCAACGCATCAATGATAATGCCTATAAATTGGAGCTACCTGGAGAATACAACGTGAGCGCAACTTTCAATGTCGCAGATTTGAGCCCATTTCTTGACAAGGAGGACCTAGATTTGAGGACAAATTCTTCTCAAGTGGAGGGGACTGATGTGTGCATGGACCTTAGCCCAAGGAATGACCCAGTTCGAGTCCCATTGGGCCCAGTTACACGAGCACGGGCCAAGTGCTTCAAGGAGTCTCTTCGAACCCTTGTTCGAAGTGTTCAAGATCAACAAGGGGTCCATAGGGACATTGAGGGCTTGGAAGGCGATAATCAAGTTGTCTACACGATGATCCAAACCCATGAAGAGCCAAGTGAGGACCACAACCACACTTAGCAAAGTCAACCACACTATTAGGGTTTTAGTTGCAAATCGTAGTTTAGAGTAGCTACTAGTTGATACCTTGTTTGAGTCAAGGATTCGGCCCATTAATAACCAAGGGTGGCCGAACCTTTCCTTTCTCTAGCCCTAGGGTTCGTTAGTCATTAGCTTATAAAAAGGTACAAGTTGTACGAGAAAAGGGTTAGACACTTTATCAATAAAATTTCAGCTTTGTTTCTCTTCATTATTGAGAGTACAATTCCGTTACTTGCATTGGCAAGGGTTCTTGAGCAATCTTGTGATTGTCCTTGATTGTTCATCCGACCTATCCACTTGAGTATTCACCTCGATTGGAGTCATCGATGTACCACCTTCAATCAATTCCTGTTGTCCATTTTGGTTTTAGGTTTCGCCAACCAAACATGGACAACCTCGCTAGATCCTTGGGCAAACGTGCTACGTGACTCGAAACGAGTTGATCAAGAAGCGTATCAACCTGCTGCTAATGGTAATGGCCCTGCTAATGGCCATGTAGAGCCTCTTAGATCTATTTACTATAGCGTGTGGGGTGGAGGAGCTCGTGTGCGTTATTCAGTTTCTACTAGGTATCCTCAATGTGTCTGTAGGATGACATACGCTTACTCGAATAACCTAGTATTTTCCCTTGACGATGAGTGACATTAGTTGGTGGATGCCAACCGAGATCTGCTCCAGGAGGTAGAGGAGCTGAGCATTATGGTGAATGCTCATACTGCAAGGATTGTTGAGCTTGAGGAGACATTGGCAGGCGAGGTGGCTACGGCTGAGGTCACTCGCAATAAGTTTCAGAGACTTAGGGCTCGACTTACTAGGATAGGCGAGGAGATCTGTGATCGGGCTTCCAGGATCATGGCTGATGCCACTATGCTAATTGATGAGGTGATGGAGGTTGTACAGAGTCCAGTTCAGGAGGGCGCTGAGGAGGAGGATCTGGAGGAGGATCCGGAGGAGGACCCTGAGGAGGAGATTCCACCTGATAGCCCTACTGTGGATTAGGCCTAGAGTGATAGACTTTTGACTTTTGTGGTTAGAAACAGCTGGGGTGATGCTAGTGCCAAGGCCATTGTATTTTTGTTTGATTGTGTGGCCTACTTTTGAGGCACTTGGCTTTACTTTAGTCGTGCA